>NW_011889138.1:594025-601993 GCF_000151845.1 Pteropus vampyrus | reverse complement strand
TATCATCACCAACCTATTTCTGTCTCTATGAACATGACTACTCTAAGGACCTCACCGCAAAAGTCCACTCATGGACACGGCCCATTTAAGAGGCATCTGCAGCTGCTGGCTGCTGCTGCCATAGCCTCTGCTGTCCCACTCAGCCACTGGGGACCAAGCATCCGAGCATCCTCGCTCTGTCCTACCTCCTCCCATTGCAAAGTGATTTCTTAATTCTCTGTGTAGTTGTAGGGCTTGTTCATCTAGATCCCAGGTGATTTTCCTTGCTGTTTGCTCCCTGTTTCTGTTACAACTTTGATTTGGTCGCAAGAGGGATGAACAGAGCTTTTATCATCTACACCATTTTTTCTCTTCCTGGTTTTTTTATTAAATGCTACCTAAAAATTAGACTGATCCAATTTTGTCAAAAGTAATAACTCACTTGTCTAGAACTTTTCCTTATATTGTCTTACATAACCTTCACAACATCTCATGGTATGTATCATTCTCTCCATTTCACAGAGGGAAAAAATGAAGGCTTGCATGGATCAAGCAATGTGCTAATGATTGTAAAAACAGATAAGGCAGGATTTTTTACCCCAAGGTGAGTTCTTCCAACCATATCTCATTGACTCCTTTCTAATAAACAACCATCAGAGAATAAAGAGAAGGTCACCTAGGAGGAGTCCCAGTGCTTCCAGCCTACACCCCAACCGTTTCTTGCTGCACCAACTGTGACTCAGCATTCATTTGAGTAATGTGTTGAGTACCTACAACAGACTGGGCAATGTGCTTTCTTGCTAGGTACAGAGAATAGAGTTCTGAGTCAGAACCCCTCTCCCAGACTAACGACCCAGTTGGAGAGATGCTGAACAACTGAACAAAAACACAAGTAATTTAAACTGATACCAATCTCTCTGAAAGGAAGCAATGGGATATGGGGATAGAGAATAATGACACTGAGGTTTGATAGAGGATTTTCAAGGAAGGGTTATCTGAGGGTAAGACATTGAAAAATTTATACTAAGGATGTTAAGTTTCACAGAAATGAGAAAAGTGAGAATGGGGACAAGGATGGTCCAGGCAGGAGGTCTGTGTGGGAATTCCTTAAGGTTTGAAGGACTGTAGAGCTTTTGAGAAAGTGAATAGGTGCCCATAAGGCTTCAGTAGATGTAAGAAGAATCATGACATGTGTTAAACCTGAAGCAATTGACAGGAATCAGAAAATTGGAGGGCTTGAAGACCATGAAAAGGAACATGATGTTTATTCTAAAAATAATGGGGAAATCTGTCAATTTTAAGCAGGAGAGTGACACCCTAAATGATCTATGATTCTGAAAGTCTCCACTAGCTGCTGCATGGAGGACTGCTGAAGGCAAAAATGGAAGCAGAGAAACCAGATAAGCAGTTATTTCACTTACCTGGGTGAGACGATGGCTGGATCTAGGGTGAAGCAGGTGCAGAGAGATAGAGTTGTATCATATTTTGTAGATGTGTTTTATCCTCAGATGGAGAGGCCCCTGCAGCTGGGCAATGTGACCAGAGTCCAGGAGTTTATCTTGCTGGGTTTGTCCACAAGGCCATACAGAAGGGACACCCTGTTTTCTGTCTTCCTGTCCCTCTACCTGCTGACTCTCCTGGAGAACACACTCATCATCTACCTCATTTGCACTCACACTGAGCTCCACAAGCCCATGTATTTCTTCCTGGGCAACCTGAGCTGCCTGGAGATGTGCTACGTGTCGGTGATCATGCCTAGTCTGCTCATGGGGCTTTGGACTGGACTCTGCCATGTGCCCTTCACAGCCTGCATGACCCAACTCTTCTTCTTCATCTCCTTCATCTGTACTGAGTGCACTCTCTTGGCCTCCATGGCCTATGACCGCTATGTAGCCATCTGCCACCCACTCCACTACCCACTGCTCATGAGGCCCCAGGTCTGCCTGGGTTTGGCCATGTCCTCATGGCTTGGTGGGCTGCTGGTCTCAGTGGTCAAGACATCATGCATTGCTAGCCTGTTCTACTGTGGCCCCAATGTCCTCAATCACTTTTTCTGTGATGTTTCCCCTCTGCTCAACCTGTCTTGCACTCATGTGGCCCTGACAGAGCTGGTGGACTTCATCTCTGCCATCATCATCCTCTGGGGTTCACTCCTTGTGGCCATAGCCTCCTATGTGGCCATCGGCAGGGCTGTGCTCTGTATGCCATCAGCCACCGCCCGTCGTAAAGGCTTCTCCACCTGTGCCTCCCACCTGGTGGTGGTTGGGATCTTCTACTCGGCCACTATCTTCATCTATGCCCGACCCAGCCGCATCGAAGCCATGGACCTCAACAAGGTGCTATCTGTCATCTACACAGTGGTCACACCCATGTGCAATCCCATCATCTACTGCCTGAGGAACAAAGAGGTCCAGGCAGCTTTCCACAAAAGCCTACACTGGTCCAGAGGCTGACTGGCTGACCAGGGAATGGGAAGACTCAAGCTATCAATGTTTTATATTGTCATTGAGATGTAATTCACATACCATACATTTCACCCTTTATAAATGTACAATTCTGTGGGTTTTAGTACATTCACAAAGTTGTATGCGACCACCACTCACCAGTATCTAATTCCGCAACATTCAGTCAGCACCAAAGGAAACCTGTACACATTAGAAGTCACTCCCAAGCCCTTGCACCTGCCCTAAGGAACCGCTAATCTTCTTTCTGTCTCTGGACTTTCCTGTTTTGAATATTTTACATAAATAGAAACATTAACATGTGGCCATTTATGTGGTTTCTTTCACTCAGCATATTTTCAAGTTTTGTGCACGTTGTAGCATGGATCACTTCTTCATTCCTTTTTATGGCTGAATAATATTCCATTATATGTACATATCATGTTTTGTTTACCCAATCATCAGTTAATATATATCTGGGCCAGTGGCACCGACTGGGGTATAGGGACTGCTGGAGCCTGGTGAGAGAGGAAGGAAGGAGAAGCACGAAGGGGAGAGCCGCACCTGCCTGCGCTGTCCCCGGTGAACAGGGTCCCCTTGAACGCCCCCCATGACCCTGGAATGAGGGCCAGGGGCCTTCTCGTGGCCCACATGGCCTGGCTGGTGCGGCCCATCTGCCCCAGTGAGCTTATCTCGCTGAGCTTCATCTGCAGCAGCTTGTTCACCTCAGGGCCTTCATGGAAATGCTTTTCCCCTTGGTGCTGGTTTTGCTGTTTCTCTTTTGCAAGGTCCTGGATGAACTGTCTGTCCTCATGGCCCTCTGACTTTCTCCCTAAGCCCAGTTTCTAAGACCTCACCCCCATGACACCCACCGTGCCCTCCTGTCTCCGGCCCTGTGCGCTTGCTATACCGTCCTTCAGCTGTTGGTATTGTTGGGTGTTTTTCATCCTCCATGTCTCCATTCAAATGTCCCTTTTCAGGATCCCCCTCACCCCTGATGGCCAGAAATAATGTGTCAGCTAGCCCGTCCACTGTCTACATCATCTGAATTTAGTTTTTGCTCCATAAAGTCACTTTCCCACTACAGACTGTGAATACCAGGGGAATAGCCAGCTCTCCATGGAATGCCCTGAAGTTTATTTTCCATTATATGGTACTATAACTTATCTCTCATGAGAGTTTTATGAATATAAATGAGATAATATGCAGAAGTACATAGCACTGGGGCTGGCATGTGCAGATACTCAGAGTGAACACACCTAGGGTGTTGGTGTTTGTTAAATGAATCCAAAACCCTAAGCATGTCATTTCTATGCTATTACATACAAAATGAAACTTAGATACGTGTCATGGCATTTAAGCACCCTGGATGTAAATCCCCCAATGTTCACCCATTTGTTTCAGTCATAGTGGATTCACCTGGCCTTGTCACAGGCCTTGAGCTGGGGTGTAGGGGTGAAATGAAAATCAGAGCTGTTCCCTACCCTCATGATGCTTTAGGGGAACAGAGAGATGACTTCTTCAGAAGGTGAACAAGAAGATTTTTCTAGAATGGCATCCTGACCCCTGGTCTCTTGTCTAGCTCGTATTAGGTGCCCTGTCAACATTTGCTGCAAGCATTAACCTCTGTCTTTCCCACGATTTTATCCATGGCACCTAACACAATGCCTGGCCCATAGCAGATGCTGAATAAATCCTTAACCAATGACTGAGCATCTATCTCATATGTAGTCATACTCCCCAGAACCTAGACCAGCATATGGCACATGGTCCTTGCTCAAAAACGTTTGTTGAATAATTAAAGAAAAGCTCTGTTCTTAGTTCTTGCTGCTCCCCTCTGCTTAAACACATTCTTTTCATGATTTCCCCCAAGTCCTCACTCACTTCTCGTTTCTGGGCTCACACTGACTGCTAAGCCCTAAAATCACGCCAATCTCAGGTCACATGGTATCTGGCCACACAGCACGTTAATGAGGCTGGAGTCAAGGACCAGGTGTTGAAGCTCTACATCTGCAATTACTAACCCTGCAATGCCAGCAGGATGCCAACTTTCCTCCCAACCTCACTTGCTCATCTATAAGTGGGTTACATCTTAAAAAACAAAAACAAAAACAAAAACAAAAAAATAACAACAACAAAAAAAACAACTGTGTCTCATGACTGTGGATGGAGAGAATTAAGCCCAGATTATATGTGTCTTGCTCCAAGTCAAGAGCAAGTAGCACTCTTCAACTGAAAAACTTTCCCAGAGTCACAGCTTGTGAACAGCAGGCCAGAGATGTATGCTCTCGCCTGTCCATCAACCAGGTCCACACTTACACTTCTCGAAGTTGGGGATGTCATGGAAACCACTGTGTATACCTACTGGCGCCCCTGCACTGTACTGTCTCCATGTTAACCCCCTAGCCCTGCATTGTACCGTCTCCATGCCAATGCCCCGGCCCGGGCCATGATCATTCTTCACATAAAGGATGTCAAAGGCTTATAAGTGGCCCCTCTGCTTCTACTCTTGCCAGCCCCGACTCACTCCCCACCAAAGTGATGTGATTTATTTTACTGTGGAAAACAAGGGGGTGACTAGTTCTCCTGGGAAACACAGACCACAGCTCCTACATCCCAGGCTGGAGACTCTGTCAGTCTTCTGGTGGACACATTTTAGATTCCTCTTCCAGTAACCGAACCAACAAGCGTTCCTATTACCTCTCCAGGGACCCATAGCTGCCTTGGCTCTTTTGAAAAATTCTCCCTGGTCTTATTTATCCAACTGGTATTTACTGAGTATCCATTCTGGTCCCACAACTGTGCTAGGCAACTGGGCTTCTTTACAGTGAACAGACTGCCAGGGGCAAGGGTGAGACCAGGAAGAGTGATCAGGAAGCTGCTGCAGCTGTCCTGAGGCTGGGTGAGGGTGGCTGGGACTGTGGCAATAGATGTATCCATTAGGAGGCACAGACGCTTTCAGGACAAACTTTGGAGGTTGAGTCAATAGACATTGCTGAAGAATTGGATATAAGGGGTAAAAGGGGGGCAGGGAGAAAGGAAAGGTGACTCTTCCAAGTTTGGCCAGAACACTGGGATAACATCATTTACTGAGACGGAAAGACTCAGAGATGGTCAAATTTTGGGTTGGGGTAAGAAGAATGGGGGTTTAGCTTGGGACACGAATATGAGAGCTTTGTGAGATGCCCCAGTTGGGTTGAAGTGGAGACAGATGGATTTACCAGTCTGGGGTTCAGATGAGAGTTTGGGATGCAGTTAAATATTTGGGCATCATCAGCATAGAGAGACTTTTCAAAGTCATGGATTGGATGAGCTCAGTCAGAAATATGATGTTGATTTAACTTCTCAAATTTCCACTTCCTCCACTGTAATAGGAGGAAGGTGTAGGAATTGGTCTCCTTAACTGGGCCCTCACTACCATACGAAGTGCTATTATCATCATCCTTGTTTCTTATAGGAGAAAAGTGAAGGTTAGGGAAGTTAAGTGAGTTCACCCATGTAAATGGAAAAGCCTGGATCTGAACCAGAGTGTCCACCTCTGGGATAAGCTTGATCCTATGCAGCTTTTACACAGTAGGCAGTAAATAGTTTATAAAACACACACACACACACACACACACACACACACACACACACACACACACACGAGTTCCCTCCTGTGCACGTTTTATTTCCCCGAAACCCACAGAAAACAGCCCCTCCTTGTGCCTCCCTCAGCCCTGGTGGATGAGGTCATTTGCACTTACCCAGAGAGGTTGCTGAATCATGCCCTCCACTGCCTGTGAACTGGGACCAAGGGCAAAGCTCAGACAGCTGGGTTCAAATCTGGGCTCCACCTTTTCCTCACCGTGTGATCGTGGGCAAGGACCTTGGCCTCTCTGAACTTCCATTCCCTAGTTTAAAAAAAAACTGGAGAAAAAGGTTTTTTGAAAGTCTCTATCCACAGGGTCATGAGAATCCAGTGAGCTTGCACATCATAGACTTTGAACAGCACCCAGCACCCAGCACCCAGCAGAAACAGATTTGGAGGACACATCCTGGGTGGTGGCAGAAGATACAGGTGGGTTGCAGCTAAGTAAGATGTTAGTTTTACCATAAAATTTTAAGGTTTTTCAGGGAAAATGTGTTTCTATACTATTAACATACTATTTGGCTCACCTCATGTAAAATAGGGACGATACCTTCCTCATTGTGGTGATTAGAAGTTAACCCAGACTACTCAGTAAAACATGGGCTAGCACCTAGTAAGAGCCCAGAAATAGTTATTATCATTAACTATTAAAAATAAATAATCCCAGACACCCTTCCTAACTGTGTGACCCTTGGACAGTTTGGTTCCTTCTCCAAACCTCCACTTCCATGCAAGTAAACTGGAGCTAAGAAGACCTAACTGCCACAGCATGAGAGAAAAGGTTGGTACTTGAGTATGTGTGAACAGCTCAAGACCTAACTGCCACAGCGTGAAGGAAAAGGTTGGTACCTGAATAAGTGTGAACAGCTCATACACAGCTTCCAACACTGCTCTCAAGACAGGGAAGTGTGTGAGGGTCGGGAAGCCTGCTGCTGACTCTTGTACACGAAGACATTGAATCTGATAACTCAGCAAACATTTGATGGGTTTTGAGTTATGCTCCCTAGAGTATGGATGGGGTCATCAAATTACAGAATCTTTGGTTTCTTCCAGTGACCTCACCCACTTCGATTCAGTGGTTCTGGAGCCAGGGCCAAGACAACATGCCCACCAAGTAGTTGTTAAGCCCTTGCTTGCATATCTCTCATGATGGGGAGCTTATCATCTTCCATGACAGCCCTTCCATGCTGAGACAGTAAGAACGATTACAAAGATCTTCCTACCAGCATTCACGTACACAGTTGGCAGGGTGTAAGTTGGAACAAATTCTTTGGAGGGCACAGTAGCAATATCTGTCCACACGAACACTTAGGATCTCTGTTGGTCCTGCAATACCACTTCTAGGAATTTATCACCCTGAGTGATTTACATGTGCACTCAAAGGTCTGTGCATGAGGTTGGTTGAGGCAGAGTATTATTCTAAAAAGAGGAGATTTGAGGGGACTGGGCAAACACATTCCAGTATATTCTTAGAATGGGAAACTCAATAGATCCTCAGGTACTCGCATGGACAGGAATGGTACTGAAACATGAAAAGCAAGGTGCAGAACACTGGAGAAAATACTATAATTTACATAAATGACAAGGAAGAATATGTATATCCGTATAAGATACATATTTGTTTACACAATGAATGTTTCTGGAAAAACACAAAAGATTCTGCTAACAGTGATTGTTTGCCCTTGGAGTTCCACTGGGAGTCATTTCACTTGGAACATTTTTAATTTTGTCTTTATTTTGGCATGTAGATTCTTTCTAAATTTTTTTCTTCTGCAAAAATTGTAGACAGTGAAGAAAGAATGAAAGACCTTCACAAACAAACAGACTTGCTATAAAAATATCTGATCAATCTCTATGAGGTCCTTAGAGTAGTCCAGTTCATAGAGACAGAAATAGGTTGGTGATGATAGGGGCTGG
>NW_011889138.1:476026-592705 GCF_000151845.1 Pteropus vampyrus | reverse complement strand
GAACACATTATCTGAGATGAGAAGTATATTAAATGGAATAAACAAAGTGAATAAAGGAGAGGATCAAATGACCTATATAGAGGATGGGAAAGCCAAAGATACTCAATCAGAATGGCAAGAAAAAAGGAGCCAAGACAATAGTAATAATTTAAGGAGCCAACGGGACACTACTAAAGGTAAAAGTATCCATGTCATTGGGGTATCTGAAGGAAAACAAGATGTTGAAGAGCTATTTGAAGAAATAATGATGGAAAACTTCCCTAACCTGGTGAAGGAAATAGAAATAAACCTCAGGAAGCTCAGAGAATTCCAAAAACCAGGAACCCAAAGAGGCCCACACCAAGACACATCATAATTCATATTTCAAAGGTTAAATACAAAGAGAGAATCTTAAAAGCAGCAAGAGAAAAGCAGTTAGTTACAAAGGAGCACCCATAAGATTGGCAGATGATTCCTCAAAAGAAACTATACAGGACAGAAAGGCTTGGCACAAGATATTTGACAGGATGAAGACCCAGGGTCTACAACCAAGAATAATTTATCCAGCAAAGCTATCATTTATATTTGAAGGACAGATAAAGAGCTTCCCAGACAAACATAAGCTAAAGGAATTTATCTACACCAAGCCAGTATTACAGGAAATGTTGGAGGGACTGCTTTAAGAAGAAAAACATGTATCAAAAACAGGACTAAAGAATGGTAACAACTACATTCCTATCAATAAGTATCTTAAATGGATAATAATTAAGTGCTCCAACCAAAAGACTGAGTGGCTGAATAGATAAAAAAACAAGATCCTTACATATGCTGCCTACAAGAGACTCACTTCAGGTTAAAAGACACACACAGACTAAAGGGAAGGAGATGGAAAAAGATATTGCCTTATTGGACCTAGAGGGTATTGCACTGAAAGAAATGGGTTGGATAGAGAAAGACGAATATCACATGATTTCACATATACATGGTATCTGAAGAACAAAATCAACAACAACAACAAAAGAGGAAATAAACTCATAGATACAGAGAATATTTAGAGGGATACTAGAAGGGAGGGGAAGGGGGGAACCAAATAAAAGGCAAAGGGATTAAAAGGTACAAATGGATAGTTGCAGAATAGACATGGAGATGTAGAGTGTAGCATGGGGAAGATGGTAAGTAATGTTGTAATAAGTATGTAAGGGGGAAGAGAGTTACTAGATTTAGTTGGTGATTGCTTTGCGAGTTATGTGGATTTCTGATCAATATGCTGTATAACTGAAACTGGTATATTATTGTATGCCAACTATAATGGAAAAAAACCTCATTGAATTGTACAATGTAAATACAAGCAACTGATGGTCTATTATATTTCAATAAAGATAGGGGAAATGGTTAAGATGGCAAATTGTATGCTGTGTATTTTTTCCACAACTTAGTAAAATAATATAAATTAAAATATATTAGAAATAACACAGGAATATACAGAGGAGGACGAGAACATTCTCCAGAAACCAAAGCCTACTTTCAGGGTTTATCATTTGGCTTAGAGCCTTTAGAATTTTGTTATATACATGAAATGTTTGACATGATTTGACTATAACTTCATCTAACTATACTATGATTTAATCTAATACTTTAGAATCAGAAAAAATTAGGTTACAAAAATATTTGAGGGGGGCAGTTTATGAAAATTTACTTGTTAATCCATTACCCACAGGTCATCCCTGTGAATGTTTGATACATTATATGTAAATATATATAAAATAGGTATAGATTTCATTTTTAAAATAAAATTGCAATTGATTTTTAACCACATTTTGCATTTTTGTGTTTCATCCATAAAATATTTTCCTATGTTAAATAAAAGTATTCATAATTGTGATTTTAATTGGTACACTGTATCCTGTCACATGGTGTTGGCAAATAATATTTAACCAATTCAAAGTTACATAAGTTACATGAGGAAGCTTTAGTTTCCTTCTCAGCTAAATGAGATGAGGGAAAGTACTTACCACATGGGCTTGTGGTGGGGATAAATGGAGCTAAAGCACAGTGAGCATTTCATAAGTGCTGTCTTATTATCATCATCACATGATCCAGTTATATTCAGTCTTTTAGAATTCTAAAGAATGCTACAGTGAACATTTTCGTAGACAATCTTTGGGGTTGTCTTACTTTATTTTGTTTTATTTATTTATTTCTTAAATTTATATTTTTCTGGTGACATTGGTTAATGAAATCCCATAAGTTTCAGCTGTACATTTTAACAGTAAGGCATATATATTTACATTGTGTGTTTGCTTCCCATAGATTTCTTTCTATCATCATATATTTGAGCCCTTTGATACCATCTACCTCCCTGCTCCCCACTACCCTCTGGTAACCACTAGTTTATTGTGCATGTCCATGAGTCTGTTTGTCCTGTTCGTTTGTTTCTTTTAGGTTTATATTTCACATACAAGTGATATCATGTGGTTTTCAACTTTTTCTGTCTGGCTAATTTCACTTAGCATGATTATCTTGAGGTCCATCCATGTTGTCGCAAATAGCAGCATTTCATTTCCTCTTATGGCTGAGTAATATTCCATTGTATGCATCACGGCTTCTTTATCCAATCAGCTAGCGTAGGACACTTTGGTTTCTTCCATATCCTGGCCACCGTGAATAATGCTGCTATGAACATCAGTCCATATCTTTTTGAATATGAGTTTTCAAGTCTTTGAGGTAAATACCCAGGAGAGGGATTGCTTAGTTTTTGAGCAACCTCCATACTATTTTCTATAGGGGCTGTACCAATTCACAGTCCCACCAGCAGTGTATGAGGGTTTTTCTCCACATTTTCTCCATTTATTAAAGAGGCTTTTCTCTCTCCACTGTATGTTTTTGGCCTTTTTTGTCGAAAATTATTTGTCCATATAAACATGGATTTATTTCTGGACTCTCAAATCTGTTCCACTGCTCTTTATATCTGTTATTCTGTGAACACCATGCTGTTTTGATTACTGTCGCTTTGTAGAATAATTTGAAGTTGGGCAGAGTGATGCCTCATTCTTTTTACTCAGGATGACTTTGGCAATTCGGGGTCTTTTGTGCTTCCATACAAATCTGATGATTTTTTTGTTCTATTTCTTTAAAAAATGCCAATGGGATTTTTATGGGGATTGCATTAAATCTGTATAATGCTTTAGATAATAAAGTCATTTTTAACTATTTTGATTCTTCCAATCCAAGAAGATGGAATATCTTTCCATTTCTTTGTATCTTCTTCGATTTCTTTTCATAGGGTCTTATAGGTTTTATTATATAGGTACTTCACATGTTTCATTAGATTTATTCCCAGGTATTTTATTCTTTTTATTGCAATTGCAAAAGAAATTATTTTTTTCTACTTCTTTTTCTGACACTTCATTATTAGAGTATAGAAATGCTATGAATTTTTGAACATCGATTTTGTATCCAGAAACTTTACTGTATTTGCTTATTGTTTCTAGTAGTGTTCTTGTGGAATCTTTAGGGTTTTCTATGTAGAGAATCATGTCATCCGCAAATAGTGACAGTTTGACTTCTTTGTTTTCTATATGGATGCCTTTTACATCTTTCTCTTGCCTGATTGCACTCGCTAGGACCTCCAATGTTATATTGTATAACAGTGGCAATAGTGGACAGCCTTCCTTTCTTTCTGATCTTAGAGGGAAGGTTTTTTAGTTTTTCACTATTCAGTATAATATTGGCTGAGGGTTTGTCATATATGGCCTTTATTATGTTAAGGTACTTTCCTTCTATACCGATTTTGTTAAGTGTCTTGATCATAAATGAACGATGTATCTTGTCGAAGGCTTTTTTTCTGCATCTATTGACATGATCATATGATTCTTATTTTTTAAGTTGTTTATGTGCTGTATAACATTAATCAGTTTGTGTATGTTGAACTATCCCTGTGTCCCTGGAATGAAGACCACTTGGTTGTTGTGTATAATCTTTTTAATACGTTGCTTTATTTGGTTCATGAGTATCTTATTTAGGATTTTTGCATTTGTGTTCATGAGAGATATCAGTCTGTAGTTTTCTTTTTTTGTGTTTTCTTTACTAGGTTTTGGTATCAGGCTAAAATTGGCCTCATAAAATGAGTTGGGAAATATTGCCTCCTCTTCGATTTTTTGGAAGAGTTTGAGGAGAATAGGTGTTAAATCTTCTTTGAATGTTTGGGTGAATTCACTGGTGAAGCCATCTGGTCCTGGACTTTTACTTTTTGGTATGTTTTTTACTTTTTGATGATTGTTTCAATTTTTACTTATTGATGATTGTTTCAATTTACTTTTTGATGATTGTTTCAATTTCCATACTGCTGATCGGTGTATTTAGATTTTCCAATTCTTCTTGATCCAGTCTAGGAAGGCTGTATTTTTCTACGTACTGGTCCATTTCTTCTAGGTTATTAATTTTGGTGTTATATACTTTTTCATAGTTTTCTTGTATGAGCCTTTGTATTTCTGCGGTGTCTGTCATAATTTCCCCTCTTTCATCTTTGATTTTCTGTATTTGTGTCCTTTCTCTTTTTTCTTTAGTGAGTCTAACCAGGGATTTGTCAATTTGATTAATCTTCTGAAAGAACTAGCTCTTTGTTGCATTTATTTTTATCTATTAGTTTTGTTGTTGTTGTTGTTGTTGTTTTCAATTTCATTTAATTCTGCTCTAATTTTGATTATTTCTTTTCTTTTGCTGACTTTAGGCTTCATTTGTTCTTCCTTTTCTAAATTTTTTAAGATGAAGCATTAGTTTGTTTATTTGGGCTCTTTCTTGTTTTTGGAGGTAGGCCTGTAATGATATGAACTTTCCTCTTATGACCGCTTTTTCTATGTTCCAAAAGTTCTGACATGTTGTACTATCATTATCATTTGTTTCTATGTGTCTCTTGATTTCTCCTTTTATTTCTTCTCTAACCCAGTCATTCTTCAGCAGCATGTTATTTAATCTCTATGTATTTGTGGTTCTTCTCACCTTCTTTTTACAGTTGATCTCCAGCTTTAAAGCATTATAATCAGAGAATATGATTGGCATGATTTCAACTCTCTTATATTTGTTGAGACTATCTCTGTGTCCCAGTATGAGGTTGAATCTTGAGAATGTTCCATATGCACTAGGGAAGAATGTATAAGCAGCTGTTTTGGGATGGAAGGCTCTGTAAATGTCAATTTTGTCCAGTTGGTCTAATGTGTCATTTAAGGATGTTATTTCCTTATTGATTTTCTGTTGGGATAATCTTTCTATATCCGACTGTAGGGTATTTAGGTTCCCTAGTATGAGACTGTTTTGATCTGTTTCTGCCTTTAGTTCTGTTAGTGACAGCTTTATATATTTCAAGGCTCCCTGATTGGGAGGATAGGTATTATAATAAGTGTTATGTCTTCTTGGTGTATGATTCTCTTTATCATTATGAAGTGTCCCTCAGTATCTATCTTTCTTTACCTTTTTTATTTTGAAGTCTATTTCATTCGATATTAGTACTGCTACTCCTGCTTTTCCCTGAATGCTATTTGCTCGAAATACCATTTTCCACTCTTTCACTTTGAGTCTATATTTGTCTTTGGAACTGAGATGTGTCACCTGGAGGCAGCATATGGTTGGGTTTTGTTTTTTGATCCAATCTGCAATCTGTGCCTTTTTATTGCTGCATTCAGTCTATTTACATTACGGTGATTACTGAAATATGACATTTTCTTATAGCCATTTTATCTTTGGCTTTCTGGTAGCTCGGTGTTTCCATTGCTTCCTTGTCCTTGTGTGTCTATTTTCTTTATTTTGGTTGGCTTTTGTGGGTTTTCCCTCTGGTCCTTCTTGTTTTATGTTATATACTTCAGTTCTGCATCTTTGGCATGTGGTTACCGTTATGAATATGTAAAGTATAATTATATATATATAGTCGTCCATTTTCTTCTGCGTGTGCCTTATCTCCCTTCTCCTTTGCAAATTTGGATCTTTGAATCCTCCCCTTTTCAGTCATTGTTGTCTCAATTTGTTCCTATGTATGCTGAATGTTCATTGCTATCTTGCTACAGCAAATCTCTTCTTATTGTTTAAGCTTATAATGCCCTGTTCTTTGTAAGGGTTGCACTCCTCTGCTTCTATCAGCCTGCTAGTCACTTTACTCCTAATTATGGGGTTTTTTTTTTGAGGGGGGGGTCATTTTGTTTTAGGTAACCTGATCCCTTTCAGTATCTCCTGTAGTGCAGTCCTCATAATGGAGAATTCCCTCAATTTTTGTATGTATGGAAAGATTTTTATTTCTCCTTCATATCTAAAGGAGAGATTAGCTGGATACATTATTCTAGGCTGGTAGTTCCTTTCACCAAATAGTTTGAATATTTGATTCCACTCCTTTCTGGCTTGTAAGGTTTGTGCTGAGAAGTCCAATAATAATCTAATGGGTTTTCCTTTATAGGTTACCGTCTTCTTTTCCCTGGCTACCCTGAGAATTCTGTCTTTGTTGCTGATTTTTGATAATTTTAATACAATGTGTCTTGGAGAAGGCCTTTTTGGCTTGAGATAATTGGGTGTTCTGTTGACTTATTGAATTCCAAGCTCTAGCTCATTCCTTAGATTTGCGAAATTCTTGTCAACTATTTGTCTGGAAATGCTTTCTAATCCCTGCTCCTTTTCCTCCCCTTCAAGAATGCCCTTTATTCTTGTTTCCTCTCTTGATGGTATCAGCTAGTTCTTGATTTTCTCTCTCATTATTTTTCATTCTTTGGTTTCTTTCTTCTTCCTTCTGATTTATTTCTAGATTTCTGTCTTCAATGTCACTGATCCTTTCCTCCATTTGGTTGACTCTATTTCCCAAGCTTGCTATTTCATATTTCATCTCTTACAGTGTGTTCTTCATCTCCAGAATTTCTATTTGGTTCTTCCTGAGGGTTTCAATCTCCTTGCTAAAGAACTCATCTGCTCATCCTGAATCGTTTCGGATCTCACTGAGTTTTTTCAGAAGTACCATTCTGAATTCTCTGTCATTTCAGTCACATATTTCTATGTCTTTAAGCTTATTTTCTGGCGACTTTTCTCTTTCTTTATGAGCTGCCTTTTCACCTTGTTTGTTCATGGTGTTTAATGGACTATTCCTCTGCCTGAGCATCAATGGAAGTGTATTCTGCTTTTTTTCCAGAAAGATTTATTATATAAAGGTCTCTCTTTAGCCTGATGCAAAGAAGGCGTTTTTCTTTCGTTTCCATTAGGTGGCATCTAAGCCTCCTGGATCCCTGCTTAATGTAAATTCTTAATAACGCCTTTTTTTTCTTATAGATATTTAATCACGCTCGCTACCCTCAGTCTCAGTCCCTGTCAGTATTAGCAACAGTTCACATCCATACTGTTTTCCATAGTGCCTTCAGCAATTCCACTTCTGGCTATTTATTCAAAGAAAACAGAAATGCTAATTTGAAGAGTCATATGCACTCCTATGTTCATTGTAGCATTATTTACAATAATCAAGATATGGAAGCAACCTAGGTGTCCATCAATGGACGAATGGATAAAGAAGAGGTGGTACATACACATAATAGAATATTACTCAACCATAAAAAAGAATGAAATCTTGCCATTTGCAACAACATGGATGAACCTAGAAGGCATTATGCTGAGTGAAATAAGTCAGAGAAAGACAAATACAATATGATTTCACTTATATGTGGATTAAAAAAAAAACAAATGAATAAACAAAACAAAACAAACAAACCCATAGATATAGAGAACAATCTGATGGTTGCCAAAGGAGAGGGGTGGGGATGGGTAAAAAAATAAGTAACAATAAGGAAAGAAATTTAAGAGACAGATAATACCAAGTGCAATGGCTGAGTCTTATTACAATATTCAAATGAATAAACTGACTTAAATTAAAGATTTTGAACACTGATTACAGATTGGCTGATGCCTGCCTATGCTGGGGAGGGCCATTGGTTTACTTGGTCCACCAATTCAAATGCTAACCTCTTCTCGAAACACCCCCATAAACATTCAGAAATAATGTTTAATGACATCTGGGGATCCCATGGCTCAATCAGGTTGATGCTCAATCAGGTAAAGTTAACAAAAGTCTATACTTTATTCAGATTTGCTAAGTTTTAACCTATGTCCTTTTTCTGTTCCAGGCTCCCATCTAGGATGCCACATTACATTTAGTTATCATGTGTCCTGAGGTTCCTCTGCGCTGTGACAGTTTCTCAGACTTTGTTTTTGGTGACTTTGACAGTTTTGAGGACTGGCAGGTGCATTGTACAATGGCTGTCTATTGGTATTTGATGTTTTCCTCGTGATTAGAATGGGACTGTGGGGTTTCGGATAGAGCCACAGAGGTAAAGTGCCACTTTATCCATTGTATCAATTGTCATACTATCTGCATGACATGACTGTTGGTGTGAACTTGATTACGTCATGTTTTCAGGTTTCTCCACTGCAAAGTCACTCTTCTCAGGGGTTTTGTAGAACACCCCTCAGGTGGGATTTGTCTGATTTTTTTCTCATGATTAGATGAGGGTTTTGTGTTTTGGGGGAGGATCACCACAGGAGCGAAGTGCCATTGTCATCACATCACAGTGTATTTTTATCTCCAGTTCTATTTCTATTTCTCTGAAACTCATGCATGGGTGTGGGCAATTTAGGTCTTCTCCACAAGAATGAGCCCTTCTTAAGAACAAGGGCCATGTTTAGCTCATTTGCAAACTCGCAGGGCACAACTCGGACCTGCTTTGAGGAAACGGTCAACGAATGTTTGAAAGGGGAGAAGGAAGCGTAAAATTCTGAAGCAGGTGGATGGGGCTGAGTATCATTCATCCCATCCAGTGTATGTTTATGGAGCACCTACTATGTCTCTGCATGCTGGAGAGACAGCAGTGAGCAAGTCATACAAAAATACCTGGCTCTGACACTCCATGGAGGGAGGTGAATTATAAGCCAGTGAATCAGAGTTTCTCAGCTTCTGCACTATTGACGTCTGGGGCTGAGTCATTCTTTGCTGTGGGGACTGTCTTGTGCATCGTAGGCTGTTGAGTATCATCCCTGGCCTCTACCCACTAGGTGCCAACAGCACCCTCTTTGGTTGTGACAACCAAAAATATTCCAAACATTGCCAAATGTCCCCAGGGAGCAAAGTCACCACTTCTGGGAACCACTGTAGTGACAAAACATATAGGATAGCCTTAGTCATTCAACAAGTTTCCACTGAGTGTGCTCTGTAAGCTCGGCACCATTCTTGGCACTGAAGATGCCAAGAGGGAACCAGATAGTCAAAGCTCCTTCCTCACCCACGTGCCCATTCAGGAAGAGGAGGAAGTCACTTCTCATAGAGCTGAAGTATATGCGGCAAGGCGGTGCCACCCTGAGGCACACCGAAATGCAACCTGGGATGTGTCTCCTCAGCACAAAGACAGAGCCACCACCTGGGAGGGGCTGCCTGCTGCATCCTCACCTTCCTCACTAATGAGTTCAACATGTCACAAAGTTCCCTCATGGTTTCCAGGCCAGTCCTGGCCCTAGTGAGCTCAGAGGGCCTGGTCCCCAGGGTTATTGGAGATGAGTAGAGGCCAATTACTCTAGTCCCACCTTGGCTTCCACTGCAGACCCCAGCCTGCGTCACTGGTGGGCCACTCTCAGGCCCTGAGCATGTTAGAGTTCTCATCCTTGGGGAGCCACCAGGAGCTCCAGCTTAATGAAGAGTTGTTTCTGGGAACTTAATAAGTTCTATTGTCTCCCTGTAGACACTGAAAATAACAGCCAGGCAGCAATACTGAAGATGTGTACTCTCTAATTGCCATGCTTTCCGGAGTGAAAACAGTCAGCCCATGGCTTTAGTTGATATCGATATGCCAACGACTCCAGCCAGGACCTCCCCACGGATCCCTGTCCCATGCATCCCCCTCCCATTTGGTTTCTCCCTTTGGGTGTCTTAACAGTCATCATATAGTTTACAGAGTAAAGTAGAACCTTCACTTTGATTCCCAAAACTGTTCTCCCTACAATTTTCCCTGGTTATGAAAGGCATCACTGTTCACCCAGGAACTTAGGTGAAAAGCCTAGAACTCGCCTCTGACACAAAAGCATGATGGTTAAAGGTATAGGATCACGTGACTGGGTTCAAATCTGGCTTCCCCACTTCCTCACTCTGGCTTTGGACATGATTCCCTCATCTGTGAAATGGGACTGTATTAGGACCGACCACATGGGGTTACTGTGAAAACCAAAGGGGTGTGCACATGCATGTGTGTGTGATCACATATGTATTTGGTCATGTATGTAATCATATATATCACATACATGTGACAGTGCATGGCAGAGAAAGCATGTGTTCATTATCGTTGGGTATTATATTACTATTATGTTATCATATTATTTTATATTCCTATATTGTGGTTATGTTATATATTATATTACTACTATGTATTTTAGATTATTCTATTGTTATTGTTATGTACTGTTATGTATTATATTACTATTATTTCTCCCACAGCCCATATGCAACCATTGGCAAGAATTTTCAACTCTGTGTTCAAAATAGATACCTTTATGCCCACCCATCACCACCTCTACTGCCACCATCAACCTTGGCCAGACCCCTGCCAGAGCAGACCCTGCCAGAGCAGACCCTGCCAGACCACCCAGACACCCTGGTTTCACCCTTGCCCAGTTAAAGTTTAGTCTCTACACCACAATTACAGTGGTGTTTCAAAAACATAATTCAGACCATGTCGCACCGTCATGCAAGCCCCCCCCAACATGCTTTCTCTCCAACCCATACTCTCACCACCGCCGCCAAGAAGCACGTGGTCTCCCCCATCCCTACCTCTCATCTCCTGCCACTCCTTGCCCTCCACTCTGCTCCAATCATATTAGGCCTTTCTTTCCAGTGCTCAAATGTGCCAAGTGCCTCCCAACCTCAAGACCTTTGCATATGCTGTCCCTTCTGTTTCACTGTGTGACTCATTCTGCCACTTCATTCAGGTCTCAACTCAGTTGTCACCTCCTCATTAATCTGTCCCTGATCAGCCGGACTCAATAAGTGCCCTGCTGTCTTTCTACTTGAAAATGTTATTTATCTGTTTACTTATTTACTGTCTGACCCCCACCTAGAATATAATATCCATGATTTATGAGATTTGAGATCTGGTTTATAATGGCCCTTAAAGAAGTGACTAGTACATTGAGGAGCTCAAAACATATTTGCTTAATGGTCCGATAATGTAAAAATTTTAAAAATTAATGATAAAGTGTTTCGACTTGAATTGTATCCCTCTAAAAAAAAAATCATATGTTGAAGTACTCCTCCACAACCTCAGAATGAGACCTTAATTGGAAATGGGGTCCTTACAGATCTAATTAGTTAAGATGAGGTCATCCTGGAAAAGGTTGGGTCCTAATCCAATAAGATTGGTGTCCTTATAAAAATGGACAATGTGGAGACAGACATGTACAGAGGGAAGGTGACATGAGGAGACACAAGGACAAGAGAGCCATCCACAAGCCAAGGAGACAGATCTAGCACAGATTCACCCTTCAGAACCCTCAGAAGGAACCTACCTGCTGATCCTTGGGTCACAGACTTCCAGCCTCTGGAACTGTAAGGAAACAAATTTCTGTTGTTTAAGCCACTCAGTCTGTGGTACTTTGTCACAGTAGCCTTAGAAAACTAAAGCACTAAGTAAGATCATTTTTTAAATCAAATATGTAAACTAATATACAAGTTCTTATAAATTATAAAAGACCAAACATGCACAAAGAAAGTAAATGTAAAATTCACAAGAGAATGCAAATGGTCAAGGAATAGAAAATATGTTATCAAATAGAAAATACGGTGTATCAAAATAAATGTAAAGTAAAAATGAGGAAGTAAATGCGACTAAGATTTGAAATTGGGTTTTGAGAGAGAAGAAGGACATGGATGGAGGAATCTGAATAAAGTCTGCGGTTTCGTTACTACTAATGGTTGATATTAATCTCTTCTTTGACGGATGTGCACAGTTTTGGAGGTTGTGATATTAGGGGACACTGAGAGGAGGTCATGTGGGTACTCATTGCTATCTTTGTAGCAATGCCGTAAATCTAAAATTATTTCCAAATAGAAAGTTCAAATTTTTTTTACGGGATTCAGTAGTAGACTATCATGGTAAAGAGCTCGGGCTGCCTGGATTAATGTCATGACCTCTGTCATTTATCAGCTGTGTGGCCTTGCACAAATTACTAGTCTCTCTGAGCCTCTGTTTTCTCATCTATAAATCAAGGATTAATAATAATAACTTTAGAGGGTTGTCATGAGGATTAAATGAGTTAATACAGATGAAGAACTCAGAATTGTGTCTGAAAATTAGTAAGCAGTAGATATATCCATGCTACTATTATTTCTGCTGATGATATTGGCAACTATTTAAAAATTGACAATGACCATGATTGGTGAGGGTGTGAGTAAATGTGAACTCATTTGCACTGTTGGTGGGAAAGATGACTTCAAATGACTCACACTTTTATAGAATCCCCTCCCCTCAAGTAGAGGTGATACTTGTGAATATAATGAGATATCACTCCCAAAATTATGTTATGTCACATGGCAAATGGGATTATGTGGGTGTGATTAAGATCTCTAATTAGTTCAGTGTGAGTTCATCAACAGAGAGATTACACAGGGCGGGCCTGGCCTAATCAGGTGAAGTCCTTAAAAGAACTGGATTCTCCAGATGATTGCAAAAGAGAAGCAAATGAACATGTTGCTTTTGGAGAGGGGTGACTTCTAGGTACTGAGGGCCTCAGTCCTACAAATGCAAAGAACTGAATTCTGCACAGAGGCTGAATGAGCTTGGAAGCTCAGATTCAGATCTGGTTCCCCGTTACATGATTTATATGCATGATGTTGCAAAGTGCTACTGAGCCAAGAATTACAGCTATGTTTGGAGGCTACAGAAAACAAGAGAAGAAGCTAAACGTGGTGCTCAGCACTTGCAGAAACGAGATTTTGAGGTAATAGTTACAGACTTTTGAAGATGTTGATATTCAGACGGTATGTATTAGAGCTTTTAAAACTCGTTATTCAGAATTCATAAAGAATAAGGCACCTAATGCTAGATAAGGTCTTGAACTTCATCCCGCAGGAAAATTGTTAAGGGCTACAAAACATTTCTTTTTCAGCAAGAAAACGTTAGGGACGAAATGTCAAGGCAGTTGGTGCTGCTGTGGAGTAAGTCTACTCATCCGGGTATAAGGACTGGAAAGCGTTCTCGTAATTCAGCATCTGACTGATTAGAGTCCAGAGCTGAGCATCTTTCATTAGAATTGCTGCATAACAAACTCAAAACAAAGGGAAAATCTGGCCAAGAGAAGCGAGTTAATGGGCACTTTTATTCATGTGCAATTATTTCTTGGTTTCATGCCTTTGGATTGCATTTTGAATAATGCAGGAATGTTCAAAGATTACAGGACATGAAAGTGATGTTTTTGCAAAAAGAAAAAAAGCATTATTTGTTTTCACAGTTATTCTCATATTTTCATCGACAGAGCTGACATTGTGAGCACTATCTTAGTTTTTTTTTTCTTGTTTGAGCTAATGTGAACAGATCTTCTGCCAATACATGCCTTTGTCACAGCATGTGTTGGTCATCTGGGAGAAAGAATGGACTCACTGAGTCATGCAAATCTTACAGATGTTACCATTTTCATACATAAATAAAAAATCACGTTCACCAATATCATCGCCAATCTCATCAGCAATACCATAAGAGTTTTGATCTTGACTATTCCCTGAAAGGGTCTTGTAGATCTCCAGGGGCCTCGAGGGCATATATTTTGAGCCTCTGGAACAGGAAAATAGAACAAGGGAATAGAAGAAGAGCTTGCGAACTAACACATGTCCTGTAAGAATCCTGGTCTAACTTTGTGTGGTAGACGGCCTCCAGCATGGCTCTGAGCATCTCTGCCTCCTGGCATTCACATCCTTGTGTGAGCTCCTTCCCTTGAGGATGGGCTGGACCGAGGGACTTGCTGATAATGACTAGAATACAGCAAAGAGATTAGGTTATAAAATGCTATGGGTCCATATTGGGCAGTCTCTCTTACTCTCTCACTCACTCTGAGGAAAGCAAGCTTCTATGTTGAGCTGATCCACGTGGCTAAGAACTGAAGGTATCCTCCAGCCAGCAGCCAGCAGCCAGAGACCTTCTGTCCAACAGCCCATGGGGAATCCTACCAGTAACTATGTGAGTGACCTTGGAACTCCTTTACCAGCTCTACCTTGATTCAAACTTTGCGAGAGATTATGAGAACACCCCAGGTGCCCCAGATTCCTGACCACAGAAACTTCTTCTTTTAAACCACTACATTCTGGAGTAATTCATTAGTCAGCAAAGGATAACTAATACATCTTCACTCCGTATTTGGTCAAAATATAATAAACAGAGTCTTATTTTACACCACACATGAAAAGTAAATTTCAGATGAATTAAAGGGGTAAATGCAATGTAGAGAGCTTAGAGACACAAGGAGAAAACAGAGGAGACTGTTTCTGTAACGTCCCTGTGGGCACAGCTACTTAAGAAAGATGTAAAACCTAGAAAGAAAACAATAAGCTGACATGACTATATAAGTTGGTAAACTTCAGTATGATAAAAACTATTCTTAAGAAAATGTTTCAGTTGACAGCCCAGGAAAAAAAATTATAAAAAGGATAAATGCCCATAATACATAAAAAATTTCTATAAGTCAATAAGGAAAATCAAATAGGCCAATAAAAAATATTTTATGTACAGGTATTTCATGGAAAGACATGTACAAATGGCCACATATGTAAAAAGATGGCCAGCCTCTCTAGAAACTATAAAAATGTAAATTAAAACAAAAATGTGATGATTTTTGGCCATAAGATGGATATAAATTTAAAACTGACATATCCATTATTGACCAGAAAAACAAAAAAAATTGACACTTTTTTACAGAAGTTGGTATACATTGATAAAGCTTGTTTGTGCTTAGTTTGCATAGTTAACTAGAATTAAAATGCGCATTCCCTTAAATTTAGCAATTCCACTTTAACAAAACCTATTCTGTCATGCGTGTGAATAGAGAACATTTGGCCTTATGGCTAGATATAAGATCCAAACACAAAGATCAATAATTTCTGTGAATATCAGCAATAATCAACTAGAAAAATCATGGAAAATTAGGTCTCATTCACAAAAGCCACCAAAACTCTAAGTTAATGAGAGAGGGAAAAGTATGCAAAACTTACACAAAGAAAATTACTTATAAAAACTTTTCTGAAAGATGAGAATAAGATGTCTGAGAAAGGTTAAGGATGCTAACAGCAGAACTGTTTGACAAAAAAATGTTGAAAAAAAAAAGTCCACCAGCGTAGGAATGGCTACATTAATTTTTCCTCCATAGTATGGCATACTCCTCAGCTGTCAAAAAGAATGACATGTTTCCGTGTGGCCCTACTTATTCAACAGAGATATTTCCTAGACATATTAAGCAAAAAATGTAGTTATGGAAGAATATTTCTTGACACTAAATAGTATTAATAATATTCAATAGCATGGATCATTATTGAACTGATGCCCTGCTTGTCAGAGTTTGTTCTCAGAGTTTGGAGCCACCATGGGACAGAAAGTCCCCAGAGATGACCTTCGATGAATTCCCAAAAAGATGAGAGAACGGGCCAAGAGGAGATGGGATGGCTCAGAGCCAACCCCACCCAAAGTCAATGATGCTGGCCAGTCCCTAATGCTTTCCTTGTCTGCTGCTTATAAGTGGGGATTCATCCTTGAGCAAGGAATACTAGACTGGATCTTTGTCACCTCAGCCCCTTGGAAGAACTGACCTCCCACCAGCCCAGCTCAGCACCTTGAAGAGGTCTGGCCTCACCTGCTGCTGGGGGCCTGGCCAGGACACTCAGCCAGGTAGGTCAGGCTGCTCCAAACTTCCAAGTGGCTCTCATCTCACACCTGGGATGACTGGAGGCAGCAGAGCAGCGATTAAAACCTGTGGTTATAGGGGTCGTCAGCCAGCTTGCAACCCCAGCATGGCCACTTACAGTTATGAGACCTCAGGCAAACTGCTTAACCTCTCTTTGCCTTGGCTTTTCTATCTGAAATAGGGACAGTCACATAGTACCTGCCTTGGAGAATAGTTGGGAGGGTTCCATGTATGAAAAGTGCTCAGATCGGTGCCTGGCTCAGAAAGTGATGTTTAATGCCAGTTCTCACCCTGCTGATGTGGGACAAAGTTTCTCAAGACTAGGCCGGCACTGGGAGCTCAGTGCTGTTGACATTTTAGGGCCAGACTATTTCTTTGCTATGGGGGAGGGGTTGTCGAATGCACTGTAAGATGTTTAGCAGCATCTTTGGGCTCTGCCACTAGATGTCAGGAGCATTTTCCCCAGCCATGACAACTGAAAATGTCTCCAGACATTGCCACGTTTCCCCTTGGGGGACACAACCATCATCGATTGAGAAGCACTGCTCTAAGTGAGCTCTCCGTAAGCAGAGGCCATGAGACTGCAGGGTGGGAATTCTATGCAAGACACTCAGGCTTGGCGAAGAGGTAGCTCCGAAACGCTCATCCTATACTGGTACTTCTGTATCACTGACTAGCCAGGCTCATTTCTCCCACGGGTGAAGGCTCAGGACTGGGGCTCTTCGCTCCTCTTCACTGCTTAGATAATGATGTTTGTGGTCATCTAACTTACGTCCAAGTAAAGGTCATGCCACACAGTTCTGAGAAACACACATTCATCCATTTGGAGGAATAATAAAGACGAACTGCTGTTTCATGTACCAGGCATTATTTTAAGAGCTTCATTTAATCCCCATGACAATTCCTTGGTGGGGGAGGGTCATTGTTATTCCTGTGTGTTACAGATAAAGAAACCAAAGCACAGAGAGGTTGAAAGACTTGCCTAAGGTCACACAGCCAGCAGTTGTTGAGGCTGGGGTTTGAACCTAAGCAGCCTCCCTCCGAGCCTGTGCTGCCAACCATGACACAACTGGCCCCTTGGTTGTGAGTACTGGTGCTGGTGACTTTCAAACTTATTTTTTCACAGAAGGATCTTGTCATCCAATGAATGCTGAGACAATAATCCAGTGACAATTTAATAGATAAACATGGGACTGGCTCCAGCTGAAGGAAAGGGTTTGGGTCACCACCCGACAAGCTCCCTGTGCCTTCATGGCCCCTGTGGCCTCCATGAAGCAGTTTGAAAATGCCTTTGCAAACCTCTCAGTTTGCAGATGAGAAAGCTGGAACAGAAGTCAGAATAATAACTGACTTACAGGACTAAGAATAATAACTGCAAGGGCCAATAGTTATTATTCATATGGTGCATATCAGGTACCGTGCTACACACGTCAGTATGTCACCCCACTTCCTTTCTGAGTGATGCATGCATAAATGCCATATTTATTTTTTTAAGTGAATTTTGAGAAACATATGAGCGAAATGAAAAAATATGTCTAGAGAAGGTAAGACGAGTTGGCCCAGGTGTAAAGAGCTTGACGTGGGGGTGTAGCACAAAATCTGCAAGCTGTATTCTATAGGGACACCGGACTGCTCAATAATGGTAAGATGTTGCCACGTTTTTCATCATGGCAACATCTTGATGCAAGTTGTTAGAACTTACTCTTTTTTGGAACTTACAATGCACATTTTATCTCTTCCCTGAGCATCATATCTGAAAAGCTATGGGTCTGATGTTCTCTCTCCAGACTTATACTGAAATAAATCGCAGCTAGACAGTAAGTGGTGTTCACCTGTTTACCCCTTAAAACCATCTCACACAGGTACCTGCATGGTGCTGGACTGTTTCTTCTCTGAGGATCTTGTGCGGGAGGAGAAGGGGAGAAATATCATTAGCTGTGGGTCATGTTGCTTTTTTTCCTTTTTGTTCGAGGTAGGAAGCCTCCACATCCCAATGGGCTAGGAGATTCTGGTAATGAGAGAGAGGGAGAAGGCTGAGGATGGAGGGAAGCTGTGTCATTTCCTAAGCCTGCTGCAACAAATCATAAACGTAGTCTTCAAACACGCACGTGTTATCCTACGGTTTTAGAAATCACAAGACAGAAAGGGACCTCATGGAGCTGAAACAAAGGTGTTGGCAGGGCTGCGTCCTTTTCTGGAAGGCCCAAGGAAGAATTCGTGTCTTTGACTTTCCCAGCCTTTAGAGGCCCCCATATTCCTTGGCTTCTGGCCCCACATCACTCTGATCATCTCTGCCTCTGTCATCCCATCTTCCCTGACTCTCTTGCCATCCTTTCCCATATTTTAAGGGCCCCGTGATTACACTGGTCTCATCCAGTATTTAGTGTCCTGGGGGCTGCCAGACCAAGTACTACAAACTGAGCAGCTTAAAACCACAGACATGTATTCTCTCATAGCTCTGGAGGCCAGAAGTCCAAGATCAAGGTGTCAACTGGGCCATGTTCCGATACCTGCAGGGGAAGCCTTTGTTGCCTGTCCCTTGCTTCTGGTGGTGTATCACCAATATGTGGTGTTCCTTGGCTTGCAGATCATCACTTCAATCTCTATCTTCATATTCACATGGCCTCTCCCATGTGTCAGTGTCTTCACATGACTGTCTTCTTATAAGGACATCAGTTATATTGCATTAGGCGTCACCCTGCTGCAGCATGACCTCCTCTTAACTGTTCACATCTCTAGTGAGGTCACATCCTGAGGAATGTATCTCTTTTTTAGTAGGGGAAGAACACAGTTCAACCTATAACACAAATAACCTCCCCATATCAAAATCCTTAATCACATTTGCAAAGTCCCTTTTACCATATGAGGTCACATATTCACAGGTTTCAGAGATTGGGACATAGATCTCTTTGGAGGGACATTATTCTGCCTACCAGGGTGAGGTCGTTTATGTACCATAGACCACCAAGACTCAGTTAGAAGCATCAGGCCAGTGCCCAGCCACCAGAAATGGAAGTGAAAATGGTGGGGGGTGTGAGAAAAAAAAAGGCAGTAATGTTTTCCATTAAGAAGTTTAAAAATATGTTTTCGTTCTTACTTTATGACACAATCTCAGCAGCCAAGGGACTATAATGTAAAGAAAGATAAGGAACACACCTTATAAATAACCCGATCATAGTAATGGCCAACCTTTAATGAGTGTATGTTCCTTTCACTACCTCATGTGACTCTCCCAGCACTGCATTCTCCTATTCTACAGAGGAAGAAACTGAGGCTCAGGGAGATTAAGGTATTTGTGCAAGGTCACACAGAATCCGAAGCCTGGCCGTTTGGTTGGAAAAACATTTTCAGACACTATGTCCTTTCTGTGTACTACCTGCTTTCTAAGATAGATGCCGGGAAATGAAGAGGTGAGTAAGAAATGGTCCCTGATCTAGAGTGGGGTGGGGGGCTCAGTGTCTACTGGAGGAAATGATTGTTGGAACTTTGGGGTGTATACTATAGTTAAGATGCTATGGAGTTATGTAGCAGTATGTATGGTAAGATCAAAAGTCTTAAACTGGTGGCCACGTTTGTGATACAATGTTTTAAATCTAAATTAACTGCTAAAATATAAAAGTCAGAAGGTTTCACTTTTTTAAAAAAAAACCCTGGAATTCGGCTTCTCTTGAAAAATATCAGAGAATCTGGCAATGCTTGGTTCACCAACGGCAGTTGGCAAGAGCTTAGAACAGCTGCCTCATTTGGACTGAATGTCCACTTCTCTACAGCACCCACTGTTCCCTTCCATCGTACACACAGCCAAGTTCACTAACTGTATGTACCTGTCCGGCCTCTGTAGGTGTTCAACTTTGAGACCTTGAGGGAAGACACGTGATATTTGTATTTAATGAAGCAGCATTTGAGCCTCCTTCCAGACTCCGCTCGCCAGCTTCTTTACCAGTTCTCCCTAGGTCTTTGCAGCTGTCACACCCTTCTCCTCGTGCATGGCTCCTTGAGCACGCTCAGGAGCTTTTCCAAAGACAGAGCATGGCCAATCTCTCCATGGCATCTGTCTTCCTCCTCCAGGGCTTCTCGGCTGATCCTAAGATACAGCTGTTCAGCACTGCTGCCTTCCTTTTCATTTACCTCGCTGCCATTCTGGGGAATGTCTCCATTGTGGCCGCCGTGACCCTTGACACCCGCTTGCACATGCCCATGTACTTTCTCCTCAAACACCTGTCTGTAGTGGACATCTGCTCCATATCTACCACCCTTCCCCGGGCCCTGGTGGCCACCATGCTGGGCTCCAGGGAGATTTCCTTCCCTGCATGCGCATCCCAGCTCTTTGCCTTTATCTGCCTTGGATCTACAGAGTGTTTTCTCATCACCTCCATGGCTTACGATCGTTGTCTGGCCATCTACAGGCCCTTGATGTACAGGGCAGCCATGAGCCCTCGGACCTGCATCTCCCTGTTGGCGGTAGCCTGGATCAGTGGGCTCCTTTTCTCCGCCTTCCACACAGCCAACACCTTCTCTCTGCCTTTCTGTGGCTCCAATGTGATTGAACACTTCTTCTGTGACATCCCCGCACTCTTGCACCTGGCCTGTACCAGCATGGATGCCCATGAGGCTGTTGGATTTGTGGTTAGTGGCTGCGTCATCATGAGCTGCTTTGTCCTCACTGTCCTGTCCTATGTCCGCATCTTGGCCACAGTGGCTCGGATCCGCTCTGTGGCCGGCCGCTGGAAGGCCCTCTCTACATGCTCTTCTCACTTGGCCACTGTGCTCCTGTTTTATGGCACTGGCAGCTCCGCCTACATGCAGCCTGCCAGGCACTACTTCCCACTGAGAGGGCGCCTGGCTGCTGTCTCTTACTCTATCCTCACACCCACCCTGAATCCACTCATCTACAGCCTGAGGAACAAGGACATGAAGGGAGCCCTGAAGAAGCTCTATCTTCACATGCCATCTTCTAAGGTCTCCTTGTCCATGTTGGGGGAGATAGCTCACTAGCACTTCATTATCCATCCAACTACAGGAAGGGAGATGGAGGAAGTAGAGAGCAAGCAGTGTGCTTTTGAGATGTGATCCAAAAGTTGTTCTCTACACTACTGCTGACATCCCATTGGCTACTGCTTAGTTACATGGCCATGCTGACCTGAGAAGGAAGCTGGGAGATGTTGTTCCCAGCTAGGTTGCCATATGCCCAGATAAAACTTCAGAGACGACATTATTTACTCGTTTTTAATCACTCTTCCATGTCTGATCTCTTGATGAGCCACCATCTATCTTTTTATTCCTTCCTATCATAATGCTTCCTACTCTTCCTTTCTTCTCAAGCCACCTGTACTAGTTTTCAGTGATCACTGAAGAGGGTGAGGCAGACACACCCTAAGGTGATCACCAGTGTATCATATCCTTGTATAATCCCTGCCCCTTGAGTGTGAAAAGAACCTGTGATTTATTTTAACCAACAGAATATGGCAAAGGTGATGGGATATCACTCTCATAATTACCTGAGATCTACTCTCTGAGACAGAAAACATTCTGGCACTTTTTGTATCCCCCAGATCCCTGAGTGCCTGGCTCCCTATCACCCTTTAGGTTTCAGCTCCAATGTCACCTCCTCAGAGGGACCCACCTGGGTTCTCCCATCCAAAGCAGTTCCCTTCCAAGTCACTCTCATCCCCTCATCCTTTTCTATTATCTCCATTGCATTTATCATCCTTCTGAAATTACCTAAATTATTCAGTTTCTTTGCTCTCCCTGAATTCCTCCCCACCTTCAAATATAATCTCCATGAGGGCAGAGCTGTTTCCTTCAATGCTGTATCCCCTGGGTGTAGTGTAGTGTTTGGCACACACTATGTGAATTTTTTTCTGAACAAACAAATGTGAAGAACAACAAAGAACAAAAGCCACAGCTGCTCTAGTATTGGAGTCGGAGAGACTGAGATCACTGAACACCTCCTGGTTTCTTACCCTCACTCCACAGCCATTTCTGTATTGCCCGTGTGGGCTCTTTGGGCTCCACAAACCCAGTTCAGATACCCTTTTCCTACTCAGATTAATAAATGCTATTAAATCTGAAGCACCATTGATTGGAAGATACATTATTTATGTTTCACTAAGAAAGAAAAAGACACTGCCAATCAATATATGACCCCTCATCAATAAAATCCTGATTTCCCATGTAAAAATGTGTTGCTCAGCCTTCAGATCACAGCTCAACTATCACTTCCTGATCACTCTGCTGGCCAACCTAAGCCACTTTTCCCTCCGTTTCTCTCAGTAGTCTCATTTCCCCAAAATATGTACTGCTATTTTAATTAATTGTGTAATTAGTTGTTTAAGCCTATCCCTCACACAAGAATGAAAGCTGAATAAAGGAAGAGGTTACATCTGCCTATTTCCCATTATCTAATGCTGTGCCGGTAAACCAGCTCTCTGGAAAAAATGGTAGCATTTGCCAATTTCCATTCACCACAGCTGATGTCAAGCTATGGACTGATAGCTTAACAACTGTTTTGCAACATTCTTGAATATTCAACAATTAGCTCTGTGAGCTGGGACAAGCATGTTGACCCAGGACCAAAAACACTGTCCGCACATAATAACAGCTCAATAAATAATTGGTCAGTGAATGAATATATTTTTGTTGACTCTCATGTGAATGTATAGCAAGCATTTCAAACTTAACACATGTACATACAGCTCATTTCTCCTCTATACCTGTGCTGTCCCCAGATTTCACCCCACTGAGTGGCACTGCCATCCATCGATTGCTCAGGGCCAAAACCTAGCAGGTGTGTTGACTTCTCTGTCTCCCTCACCTCTCCCCATTACCCTCCACATCCAGGGTATCTTTGAGGCTCATCAGTTCCACCCTCAATGTGTATTTCAAATCCATCCACTCTCACCATCCCCACAGCCACCATCATCTCTGGCCTGGACCATTGCAACAGTCTTCTTCCTGGTCACCCTACCTTCACGATTACCCTTCCCAACCTCCCCTCCACTCAGAGCCATGCCGTTATATTAAATACAAATCAGGTCACATCATCCCCCTGTTGCAGACCTCTAATGCCTATTCACTGCCTTGAGTTCTCCATGGTCAGAACCCCATCCAGCTCTGCAGTCTCCTGCACTCTCCCCTGCATCTTTTATTCCCAGTCATGCTGGCATTACTGCAGTTCTTCAAACACACCAATCTTCTCCCGACCTCAGGGCCTTTGCACTCACTTTCCTCCAATATGTATCGTTCTCCAAATCGGGGCATAAATGCTGCTTCCTATTCAAGCTTTGCTTCCTTGTCAGAGTGCTGGGCCCCATGCTTGGAATTTGACTGGTTAGGTCTGGGCTGGAGCCTCAGAATCTGCATTTCTAACACATTCCCAGGTGTATCCATTTCCTGTTGTTGCTTTAACAAAATATCACAAACTGAGTGTCTTAAATAACAGAAATTTCGTTTTTCACAATCCTGGAGGCCAGGATTCTAAAATCAATATCCCTGGGCTGAAATCAAAGTGTCAGCAAGGTCATACTCCCTCTGGAGGCTCCAGGGATCTTTCCCTGCCTCTTTACCTCTGGTAGCTGCTGGAACTCCTTGGTTTGTGGCCGAACTATTCCAGTTTTCAAATCTCATTCTCCTGTGTGTGTGCACACACGTGTGTGTCAATTCTCCCTCTACCCCTTCTTGTAAGGTTACTGTGAGGACATTAGGGCCCAAACAGATAACCAGGATGGTCTCTCATCTCAAGATCCTTGACTTACTCACATCTGAAAAGGCCCTTTTTCCAAATAAAGTAAAGCTGACAGTTTCCCAGGGTTAGGAGCCCTGGGACAGCACGAGGCACTGCCTGGGCTGAGTAACCACACACTGGGCTTACATTCGGTCTGACACCGTTGGTTCTAGCTGTGTGCTCTTGAGCAAGTTACTCCCTCTCCCACCTGCTCACCCTGTCCCCACCCATCTGGGGCAAGGCTCAAAAACCATGTTAAGTGCCCCACCCAGAGGGGTTCAGATGCCTCAGAATGGTTCCCTGGGACCAGATGCAGACCACAGGTGCTTTGTAAAAATGAATTGTCCATGTTAAAAGGCTTCCCATAAAAGCTGGGCATTCCAGATCCTCTCACCAAATCAAAGGACCTGGTAACAGGAGTTCCTTTGGTTAAGATTACTCCTGTGCTCTTCACCACATCTGTCCTCCCCACCTGGCTCCCTTAGGGGCAGGAGTTTGCATTCTTTCTTCTTTATTCCGAACTCGTCTTTTTACTTAAAAGGCGGAAGTGGGCCAAGAACCATGGCAATGGGTCCAGTACTTCCTCTTGCAAGGTCCCACCTGGAGGAGATCTGCTTATCAGATGGCCTGGGCACAAGCCTTGGACACAGAGTTTCCCATTTGGAACTGTCAATGGCAGGAAAGATTCCAGGCTGAGGCCCAAGTCAGGGCATGGCTGATGCCTTGAGCTGGTATTCACACACATAGATGTGTGTGTGTGTGTGTGTGTGTGTGTGCGAGCACGTGCGTGTGTATGTCCATGCACATACCCACTCACGCTGCTAGGCTTCTCTGTGTTTTTATGGAGAGAGGGTCCCAGTTTTCATCAACATTTCAAGAGCATCTCTGGTCCCCAACTGCTTCTGGAAGCCTGGGATTGGGCTGGCTTGAATGCAATCAGTGGGACAATGAAGTGACCCCATTCCTGGGATGCTGCCTTTTTGTGAGAAATATAACAATGAAAACCTACACAAGAAAACCCACAACTGCAATAATATGTAATAACTAAGGAAAACTTGAGACCTTAGAAGAAAACTACAAAACTTTACTGACTGAATTAAAAAAGCTTGATTGCATGAAAGGACAATATTGTATTCCCGGATGCAAAGATGAAGGGTAACAATGTTGATTCTCCCTAATTCATTTATAAATTCACCTTAGTAATCATCAAAAGGCTGTTGTTAATTGATAAATTTTCTGGAATAAATATTCTGAAGGAATAACAGAAAATTCCATATACATACACATGCATATACTTTTTTTAAGGCACAATGATAGAAAAACTCATTAAATATAAGGCATTGAAATTCAAATATAGATCTAGGATAAAACAGGACAAAAAGCCAATGAAAAAAAGTAGATGGTCCAGATATAGATCATATGCTGTAAAATAATATGACTGAATCATTTACTAACTGATGCTGGGGCAACTAACAACGGGGGTGTAACTTTGATCCTCTTCACACAATACCCCAAAGTAAAATCAAGAATGTTTAAAGCATATTAAAAACATAAAATAACAAAAAACTACAAAATAAAACACTGTAATGTTTAGAGAAAGTTAGATTTTGTAGGCTTGGAATAGAAAACAGAGGACTGAGCTATATAAAAACTGAAACTTTATAAAAGAAAATGCCAAACAAACAAACAAAAATATTTATGGACAAAATGAAGATAAAGAATATCTTTATTACACAAAGACATTGTTCAAATTGCAAGGAAGAAGAAATATAATTGCTTAAAGCTTAGAAGAAAATGTTCAACTTCTTTAACAATCAAGTACATGCAATTAATTAGATGCCTTTCCCTATTCAATTAATAAAGGTGAAAAATGCTCCAAACACACAATGCCAGAGAAGATATGTGGAACGTGCACTGCCACATGTTCCCAGCAATAGTGCAAACTGGTGTAACGATTTCAAAGGGGCTTAGAGGTACATATTGAGAACCTTAAAAAAATTACACCCCTCCTGACCCAGAAATTCCCCTTTGGCTAAATTTATCTTAAGGAAAAAATCCTAAGTTTGGAAAAATATTAAAGCACCAAAATGTTCATTACAGTATCAATTATAATTGAGAAAAATCAGAACTAAATTAAACACTCAACCAGAGAGAGCCATACATACAAAGTTCTGGGTATACTGTGCAGCTATTATTAAGGAGGTGATAATGACAGCCAAGGGGGTGATAGAGCAGTGTATAAACTGTAATACTCAATGGAAAAATAAGATACTGAACATGGAATGATCACAGCTATATGAAAACTAAATACCTTTAAATAGGTAATACAGTTACATGGGTCAAAAGGTGAAAAGGCACAGAGGTACCATGAAAACTAGACCTTTTCCAGCTACTTTCTGGTAATTATTTTTAAATTAAAAGAAAACAAACCAAAATGTTAACCTGTTCATGGTATATTGGGGGTGGGAGGTGCCAAAGGAGGGGGAAAGATCTACTTTTCGGTAAAACAGAGATTGTCTTCAATGAGTCAAGCATTACTTTAAAATGAAAAAATAAACAATCCTTTAGAAATGCATACTTTTAAAAAGAAAAGTGAGTTCATATAAATCAATAAGTACAAGTGTAAAGACAATAGCTAAATAGGCAAAGGGCATAGATTATACCCAAATAAGTTTAAAAGCATATGGGGGGAATAATTTATTAGTAAGCAAAGAATCACTTCTTTGGCTTATCGAATAGGTAAACTTTTTGTTGGATTAAGTGATAAATGTCCAATGCTGGTAAAGTGGTTCAAAGGCTTATTTCTACCAGGCATGGCAAGACATTTCTTTGCATATGGAAACTTTGCTCAGCTTGTCTAGTCAGCTCAGAGTGCTGTGTTAGAAAGATGCTTCAGGTGCAATGAACTCAGAGAAAGTGTAACTGATTAGCAACCTCTGTCCCTGACTCAAGAGGGAAAAGGTTGCCACCTAGTCACATCCAGCACAGCCCCTGAAGAAACAAATTCAGCAGGATCTTTAGAGAGCCATAGATAAGTGCCTAGTAATAACAATTTTTAAAAATCTATCCTAAGAAAACTATGAATACAATGCTTTATGCTCTGTTAATCAAAGCTTTATATAATGTGCATTAAAAATTTGTCATTAGAAAATAAGTGAGAAAAAAAGAACTTCAAATTTGTGACATGCATATGAAAAACCTTTACACATAAATTTATTTTTACAGAGAATACTAAAGTATGATAAAACATAGTTGTATTTTGATGTGTAACTCTGGTTTACAATTCTGTATTGTCATTAAGAAAACTTTAAAAAGTAAATGAATAGTATATGAAAACAAAATATTCCATAATAGCAGATGCTGGTTACTGAGTGCTTACTATGTACCAGGCACTGTTAGGCTCATTTATACAGAAGAGCTCCAGGTCTTTCAACAGTTCAGGGGGCACTGTAACCCCATTTCCTAAAAAGCCTAAGTTTAATCAGCTTCTAAGGAGGGGCTGAGATCAGGCCTCAGGTCTGACAGCCCACACCTTACCCTCTCCTCCAAGGCCCTTCTGCCTGTGGCCATGACTACATCCCTGGGCCTGGACTCCAGTGTCTGAGACTATTAGAAAGTTTATTATCCTTTTTTGCTTCCTAAAATTTTAATATGCTTAATATTATTTGTTTAGTGAGGAAAATAAACCTAATAAAACTATGTTAAAATTAGGGTTTTGACAAACCACTTCATCTGTGGCTCATTCTAGACCTGACTTCAGTCTTGTTATTTTCTAAAATAAATTCACAGTGCAAATTATTCAAGGAGAAAGGAAGTGTGGAAAGAGGAGTGATTTGGTTGTTCCCTAGAGAAAAAGATCAGCACAACCTGAGACCTTGCCGAGATGAGGTCAAGAGTATTTCCAAAGCCTTCGAGATGAGGTCAAGAGCATTTCCAAAGCCTTCGAGACACACATACTGTTTGGCCTAGAAATTCCACTGCCTGGAATTTCCCCTTAGGAAACAAGACCATCTGCAAAGACATTAGAGCAAACTGATAAGGGAAATGCTAAGACCCAAGAGAGAAGAGGAAGTGTGACTATAGCAGCAACTTATGCATAAGAGATAAACTACCAGCGGCCCTAGTTTCAAACCTTAGAAGGTTAGTGAAATAAATTAGAACATGTCTATATAACCAAGTACTAGGTAGTCCTGAAAGATGAAGTTGAGGGGTATAATAAGGATATGAGAAGATATTCATTTTATATTAGAATAAAAACTACAACCTTCAAAACAGTGTTAAGGGTATATTACCACTTAATAAAAATGTATCTTTATCTTATTTAAAAATCTATATAGATCTCTGCATAGGAAAAAATGGATAATTTTTTACTCCTTTAGCAGCAAGTATATCTGGGAGAAACACAAATATTAAAAAACAAACGTGTTATTTTAAATCTTCAAGGAATATGTATTACTTGCATAATCACAAAGAAAGTTTAAAACATGAGTGTTTCTAAATTAAAAAAAATTAATCTGAATATAAGAGCGGTGTCCAAACTGTCAGATGTTAGGAATTGGGTGGGAAAACCAGGAAAGCAGCAAGAAAAGCAGCAGGCTGAAAATCAGAGTGGCAAGCCAGGGGCCACCCCTGCAGTAAGCTCCAATGCATGAAACATGGAAGCAGCAGCTTGGGCATCTTCCCTGTTCCGAACAGTCCAGGGGTGACAGGCAGAGCTAACTATCCATGTTGCCGCCACTGCCATTTGTGGCATGAAAGCAGCACTAGGATAAAGTTTGTCATGTATGATGGTCCCTGACTTTCTCAAGTTAAGGCTCCTCAAGAAGCCTGATGCCCTCCCTTGCCCAGGGTCCTCACCCAGACCTCTTAAGTAGTCTCCATCACCTCTTCATTCAAGTGTCTGAAGGAAGCCCAGGCTGGAGTGATGGAAGGAGGAATGTAAAGTCTAGAAGAGGTAATGAAGAAAGGAATACAGCTGCTGGTCTATAAAGAATCCAGTGGTGGTAGAAATTCTGAAACCTCATTACCTAGGACTGGAGCAGTGACTGGGCCTCTGGGAAAAGCCAACACAGTGTGTCTTGTAACAGGATGCAGGGCACACAAAACCACCTATAAGGTATTCTTGCCAAAGGAGTTGAAGATGAATCTAATTAAGTCTTCAGAGTTTATAACCAACTTCCATTTACAGAAAATGCAGAGCAGAGAGGAAAAAGCTTGAGGACACCATAGGAAGCAAATAGATTTAGAATGGGGGACATTCTACAGGACAACTGGCCCAGTTTCTTCCAGTATTACTTGCATAATCACACAAAGCTTTAAAGGAAAAAACAAGTGCTAGAATGATGGTTGACAGGGCTAGGGGGAGGGAGAAATAGGGAGTTATTGTTTAATGGGCATAGTTTTAGTTTAATGAGACGAAAAAGTCCTGGGAATCTGCTGCATAATGTGACTCCACTTAACAATGCTGAACTGTACACTTAAAAATGTTTGAGATGATAAATCTTATGTTAACCACAATTTAAAATAAAATGTTTCAAAATGAGTGCTTCTAAATTAAAAAAAAAAAATTAAACTTGAATATTAGAAGAGTACCAGAACACTTAGATAGTAGGAATTACGTGGAGACAGGAAGGAAGTATAGGAAATATATCTCTACGTTGTCCCAGGGTCACAAAAGGCGTTAGAAAACTGAGAGGCGATTGCTTTAGGACAGCTCAAGAGATCAGACATTCAAATGCAATCTGTGGATCATGTTCGGATCTGATTCAAAGGAGCCAACTGAAAACACCATCTTGGAGGTGATCCGGGAAATGTGACTATGGCTTGGGTGAAGCCCTTTGCTTGAGGTAATTTACTATTTCTCTTTTTAAGGAGATGTGTTGAAGTTTAAGAAAATAGAGATAAGACAATTGAAAGAAAGTATTTCTGGGTAGAATGCAGAACTAGGAAGAATAGTGAAGGAGAAATGAAATGACTGAGATTGATAAGGGCCTAAGTAAATCTGGGATCCTGTGGAAAGAAGCAGATTTCATGAGAGGCAGAAATCATCATAAAGGCATGACAGGGTTTTTCTGGAGGTAGAGGGAGAGAAATTAAGGAGAGTGTAGAAAGTTATATGTGTTTAGAAAAGGCTAGGAGCCAACTTGGAAGGGCTCCCAATGCCCAGAGCTGGGACAATTTGAACAACAAAATAAATAATGATAATACTGAGTTACAGCCAACAGAATAAAATAAATACCAATATCAATAAATTACTGAATAAATAAATGAATAAATAAATAGGGAGCACAACTCTTCCTCACATGAGAATTCTAATTACTAAATGTAGGAGGAATGAGGGAAATAAAAAATCACCATTATAATACTACAGAGTAATTAATAATGGCTGTAGGTAAGATCCACTTGCTAGATATTAGAATTTAGTGGGTGAAAGTTTGAGGAGAAACTGGATACCTACATGCTCTAAGTTTCTCCTATAAGATGTTAATTCTAAAGAGAAATATACAGTAACTTTACAACATAAAAACCCAGCAGACACCACTTTTAGCCAAGGCATTGAGGTTAATTAACATCACCAGCAATAAGGCATATGATGATGTCCCCTTTGTGACAGTGGTGGCAGGATCAGAAACCAATTACAGTGGGTTGGAGAGTGAACCATGGTGAGCAAACAGGGCTGGCCAATGAGGGCTGTTTGATCAAGAACGCTGGAAATGCAGAGGAGGAATTGGTAGCTAGCACTCATTTGGCCGGTATAAGTTCTGACAAGTTATTGTTGTTAATTTCATGACTTTAGAGCCACACGTTATAGATCGACCTCAAAAATGGCTGGATGTGGAAAAACAGGCATTGAATAGCATGGCAACGACCGACCTTTCCAGACTAGAAACCAGGTTCTGGGACTCTGGGTCCAATTGGTTACCATGTTTCTTTGTATCTGACCACCATTCAAGTCAGTGATAGAAAGTTTTCTATATTACAGCAATATGGTATGAAAGAGATTTTTAGTACAATTGAGGACTCATACCTTTAAAGAATGAAGTATGCCCAGCACAGAATTAGGATTTTAGGTGAAGCTGGCCATACTGATGAGGCTGAAGCCCCAGAAAGCAAAACTACTGTTGTTAAATAGGATTTTTAAACAGGAGGGAAAAGGAAAAGAAGCCCCAACCCCTCAACTACAACTACCAAGAAAATGTGACCAGTAACAGCTTTACGATTTACAAGAACAATTACAAGGTAGCGTTTAACAAAAATATATATTTCCCTGAATTAATGTCTCAAAGAGTCATCGTCTAATCCTAAATCATGAGAGAAATGGCTATCAGAACTTCACCTTAAGAGTTTTCTGAACCTAATACCATAAGTGCCCTTATCTTGTTTAATGTGAAACGATGCTAACATTGGTTTACTAGAGAGGAAGATGGCTGCACTCAGAATAGTACTGTGCCTTTTCTTCAGAACGGAAATTGCAGGAATGAAAAAAACCTGGGTTGAGCATCAAGAAATAAAGTAAATATCTCATGGAATCTAAAAAAACAAAAAACAAAAACAAAACAACAACAACAACAAAAACCCCCACCAAAACCTGGGTTCAGGTTCTTGCTCTATCACTTAAAACCTAGGTCAAATCAACTGACAACTTGACAGTTTCAAGTTTGCTTTATCTGTAAAAATGAAAGAATTAGCCTTACTAGGTATACTGCAACATTCCTTAAAAGATCAAATAAAATAATATATATGGCACCATTCTGTAAATTATGAGGTACAATATACCCATTCCATCAGCTTTGTGGGTGAATCCATATAGGTACACCTCAAAAGTCTTTTGAACATGTCCTGTGCTGATACATCCCCCATGAAGATATTGTATATAAACACTTCTATAAAAACTCAGGCAACAGAATGCCTGTTTCTGTCAGGATGTCAAATCAAGGTTTTCTATTCTATGAATACCACCAAAGAAGGGCGAAATCTGTTAGCTTCTTTTTAAGGTTTTTGATCTGTGTGACTACTGACACATAAAGGTTGTTTGACACCCTTGCAACCATTCCCTATTTTATGCCAACACAATAAATTTTCAAGTTATTAACAAATTCTGAGGGCTGGTGGGGAGCTTTCTCACATTCAGAGCACTCAGAGGGTCTCTTTTCAGGATGAAGCCAAAGATGAAAAAAATGTTCTCTGACTGAAGGTTTTTCAACACCAGCTGCGCTCACTGGGCTTCTCTTGAGAATGGAGTTGATAATGCTGAGTGAGGTACGAGGGTCGGCTGAAGCACTTCCCACACAGCCGACACTGGTAAGGCCTCTCTTGAGCATGAATCCGGTAGTGCTGAATGAGGTGTGAACTCCTGCTGAAGGCTCTACTGCAGTCGCAGCACTGAAAGGCTCTCTCTCCTACATAGCTGTGTTTCCGCTGGTAGCGAATTAAATACGTCTTGTTGCAGGACAGCCCAGGGGAAATAACTTCTGCCGCCTTGTGGGCTTTGACATGGTGAAAAAAATGCACATCATGGAGAAAAGTTCTGCCACACTGGAAGCATTCATAGCAGTCGCCCTGACTGTGGCCTCTCACACGGCCACAGATGTGGGCACGCTGGACGAAAGCCTTTCCGGAGGACTTCTCACCGGAAGGTGTCCGCTGAGGCCTGCTGAGGCACGGCATGAGGTAGATGGCTTCGCCACGCCGTTCACCTTCAGAGGGTTTCTTCCCAGTATGGATCTGCTCATATCTCTCCTGGGCCATCTGGATACTGAAAGGTCTTCCATAAAATTCACATCTGCCTAGTCTGCTCTCTTGGAGGAAAGGTTCATTGTGGACCTCCGGTGGAGGGCTGCCACCATTTCCAGGAGTAACACATTCCTGGGGTCCCTTTTCTAAGGGCCCCTTGGACTGTTTAGCAAGATGTGAACTTCTCTCAGGTTCCTTGCAGTCATGGCTAATTTCCTGAGTGAGGGTTTTGGACTCACACACTGTTACCTGGCTCAAAAGCTCCTCCTTGGTGACCTGAGCTGAGCCCAGCAGACCATGAAGAGAAGCATCTCCTACACCTCCTATATGCCGGAAGTGACCCACTTCCAAATCCTCCATTCCTGCCCCTAAGGATGACTGTGCTATAGGCAGGCTCTGCTCTGTAGTCAGATCTTTGGTCTCGGTTCTTTTCTCCCAATCTAAAAGAAATGTAAAAGGTCCTCTACTCTTTCTACTCACAGACACACATCATTATAGTAGAAAAGAAGACAGGGACCAAAAACTATAGGACAGATCTTATGGAGATTGGGAGGGATTTAAATGTTTCACTAAAAGTTTGGATTTTCTTTTGAGAGGGGTAAGAAGCTGGCCAAAAGTCTGTACTTTATATAGGCAGCTCTCTGGATAGGGAAGAAACTGAAGCCAAGGAAATCAAATATAAGACTGTAACGTAGACGAAACATTGACGAACATGGCAGTGGCATCCCAGCAAACACTTGAAACATGAGAGCAAAGTACGAGCGAAATAGCAGAGCGGGAATACAGGTTAGGAAGCCATCAAAAGAGTGTAACTGGGCCCATCACAATGAGTTAGATTTTAGGAAACAGTCTTTGAAGAAGTCCTTACTGACTCTTGTTTTCCTCATCCTGCCGTACAGCCAGCATTTCAGAATGTTCTGCCAGTTCCTCTTCCAGGGACTACCGCAAACCTAAGCACTCTACAACCACAGCTCCAGCCTCCATCAGCTTCAGCCTGCTGGACTTCAACAGTCTCCCAAATGGCTTCTCTGCTGGTCTTCTTAAAGCCCATTTCTCACAGAACAGCCAGAGAGATCTTTCTAGAACAGCACTGCCCAACAGAAGGCCTTGTGATGATATAAATGGTCTACATTTTTGCTGTCCAGTACAGTAGCCATTAGCCACATGTAGCTAATGAGCACTTGAACTGTGGCTGGTGTGACTGAAGAATATAATTTTAAATTTTATGTAATTTTAATCAGTGTAAATTTAAGTAAGTACATGAGGCTAGTGGCTGACACACTGGACAGCACAGTTCTGTGGTCAATACTACCTCATTCTCTGGTTCAAAACCTTCAAATAACTTTTTCACATCGTACTTGGAACAAAACCCACATTCCTTAACACATCTTTAGGTGGGCTGGCCCCTATCTATATCTGCAACCTCATCTCTTATTCTACTCTTCATTTCACTCAGAACATATATCTTTCCTTCTTGTTTCTGGAACACCCAAGCTCATTCCACCCTCAGGGCCCCTGTTATTTGCTATTCCCCCAGCCTAAAACACTATTCCTCCAATTTCTACCTAGCTACCTCATCTCATTCAAATTTTCCTCAGTAAGTGTGAGTGCTCTCCTGATCCTCCTACCTTCAGCAGCTGCCCATGTCACTCTGTCTGCTTTACACTCATATGCTAGTTATCATATTGTCTATTTATTACCTGTCACCCCCATTAGAACACAAGCACCATGAAGGAAGGGATTCAGTCTGTCTTGTCTGTTACTGTATCCACGGAACATAGGACAGCGCTTAGATCACCACAGAGGCACAATAATTATCTGTGGAATGCATCAAAGAATGAATGTACAAACTAGAGTAAGAAGAGAAGACAATGAAGGAAACAGAGAGGTGGGTGGAGGAGTCCAGGTCGGTTCCTGGACCTTGTTTGGGCATCTGCTTCCCCACCCACACAGGAAAAGCAGTGTCGCCTAACACTGGACCGGGTACAGCTACAGGCTCAGGAATGGGGTGTGACCCAAATGAGACACTGAGAAATGAGGAGAGGCATGTCAGGAACTTCCAAGAAAGAAGCTTCCTCGCTCTTAAGAATGCTTCTTGGACACACCTGCTCTCTCACACTCTCTTTGGACAGAAACAAGAAAGCACGTTTGGATTTCTTGGCAGAATGAAAAGAGAAAATGAAACTAAGTCTTGATAACATCACTGAGCCCTGAAATCCAAACATCCCTGAAGCCCGGCTGACCAGTACTGAAACTAATCCCCATATGGCTCATGCCAGTTTGGGTATGGTGTTGTGTTAACAGCAAATGAGGAACAGCCATGGTCCTGGCTGACACTCACAATGGCCCAATCCAAAGGAGAGGTTTTATAAAGATGGTAAACGTCATCACACCGTAGCCATAGAGTTTGGAAAAGGTAAATCTAGAAGGTTTTTATCCTTGAGCCATAAGGATGCCAGTAGGGAGCTTTTGGGAAAGTTGTAGAACAGTGTGAGTGTAAGCATGTGTGTGTGTGCACACAGGTGCTGGAAGGTAGGGGGATGGAAACCAGATTGTGGTGATGGAGGAGGAAGAGGTAGCCTTTGGATGTAAACAGGTCTGAGGAGCTAGCATGAGAGACAAAGGGAGGCGGCTGGAAAGGGCAGTGGTACCACACCATGGTTTCCTGCTTATCTCCATGAAAGAGGGAAGACCTGTGATTCTAGCTGAGAGAGGAGAGTTGTGGATGAAGGGAGGGTTTGGAGCACTGAAGAGAAGCGAGACTGATCTCTTTGGAGCTGGGCAGGAGCAGGACTTGAGCTGTAGAAAGGGATGGGCTCCAGAGAGGAGGTGAGAGGAAGCACTGGGCACACACAGGTGGTGAGGTCCTGGAAGCCCGAGGTGACAGCGCCTACCAGCCTCCTCCCTGATGAGAGTAGGCTGTGAGGAGCAATCCAACTAATAGCTCCCAGGCCTACTCTGGCCTGGCCTACTCTAGCCTGATTGGGAGCATTATCTCTCCATGAGTCTAGTCTCTAGGGGCTTACCTTACACTACTCACCTTGACACATCTTTTTGTCACTGTCTTCCTCTATCGCACGTGACTCCTCCTCTTCCAGCTGTGAGATAACATCGGGCTTAGAGAACTGGTACCCTGTTGAAGAAGGACACTCTTGACTTGGGGGTTCTGTCCTGCACTCATGGCGACTCCCAGGCCAGGCTCTAAAGGCTCAGAGATAATACAGAAGATGCAAATTCACATAGAAGAAAAATGAAGACTGTTTCTAACAAGTCTGCCCTCAGGAGACCTTCAGCAATGTGTGGAGACATTTTTGGTCGTCACAACTTCAGAAAGAAGGAGGGAGTGCTACTGATATCTACTAGGCAGAGGCCAGGGATGCTGCTAAACATCCCACAGGGCACAGGATGCCCCAACAAAGGATGTGGCCCAAGTGTCAACAGTGCTGAGGTTGAGAAACTCTGCTCTACAATGAAAACTGTTATGTTGGAAAAAGCACTCCACTGTGCCTTCTTTGTGACCAATAAAAGTCATGGTTCAACTTATATACCCTTGTGTCAGGTTGGAGGTAAGGCACTTCTATGTCCCCATGTAGGTCTCTGGCTTCACAAGGATAAGAGTACCAGTCTACTGCCAATGGAATGGGGTTTGGTTTTGATTGTGTTTTTCAGGAGACCTTAGGTACCCACAAAAAAAGGCACTGAAAAAAGGATCCTGGCACTGTCCACAAAAATATTTAGCTTGGGGCGAGGTAAACAACCCTACCTCTAGATGTGAAAAGAGATTGGCAATCTTTGACTCAAACTTCAAGGCCAGTAGAAGTCTTTGGAACACCTGGGGTTTTCAGCAATTCCTCACCCATTCAAAAACCATTGCTGTGATCCTCCTGCTGTGCAGAGACCTAACGAAGCAGACCCGTCAGGCCTCGCAGCAAAGTTTAAGGGAGCAGGTTCTGGAGACAAATCCTGGCTCTGCCATTTTGTAGCTGTGCGACTTTAGACAATTTAACTTTTCCGTGACTCAGTTCCCTCATCTGCAAAATGGCAATAATAATAAGATGTATACCACCCCAGGACCAGTACATGGATTCAAGGAGTTAAGACATATAATGTTCTTAAACTAATATCTGACCCATATTAACTGCTCAGTAAGTGTTAGCTATGAGTAACAGTCAATTTGATATTAAAATATTATCTCTGATCTGGGTTGATACTCATCAACATGGTGAATCACTGTAACCGATGAAAGGACAGAAAAGAGTTGAGAACCATGGGGCTTGTGGGCAGAAGCCAAGTTCCATGGCAAAGGCTTACCTAAGGAGACCAGGTTCCTATAATTCTCCAGCATCACTTCCCGGTACAAGTTCCTCTGAGCAGCACTAAGGGAGGCTAATTCCTCTGGGCTGAAGTCCACAACCACATCCTGGAAAGTCACTAACTCCTAAAACACCAAAAACAATCACAAATGATAAAAATCCAGAAATTCTCCTGGGGGTGGGGGAGGAGGAGCCTGATGAGAGAGGACTGACATGATGCTGACATTCAGATCAACAGAAAGCTTCTAGTCTAAGTGTTCTAATCTGGAGGTGACAGGGACCTAGCAATGTCCCTTTCTTTGTCTTGTAGTCTGAGAGAGGGGGGAACATTTCTGAGACAGTTCCTGCTGCCAATTACTATAAATTTTGGTTGGAGGAATACCTCAGCCTCAGGAATCAGAGAGTTGGGGTGAAGTCCTGGCTCTTTCTTATAAACTTTGTGAGCATGGGTAGGTTAAGCCTCAGTACTCATCCATAAAACACAAAGAGCTCACAAATATGAAGAGATGTTCAATATTATTAACAAACAGAGAAATGCAAATCAAAATGACAATATACCATTTTATACTCATTCAACTTACAAAAATGAAGAAGTATGACAATACCAAATGTCATCTAGAACATGGGCCCACAGCACCTCTTGTAAGATGCTAAGGGAAATGTAAATTGGTAAACCACTTTAGACCCAGAAATTCTATTTCTAGGCATATTTGCTTGTGTGTACTTAGACAAATGTTCATAACACAGCTGTTTGTAATATCCAAAATCTGGAAATGACACAAATGTTCATTCACAGTAGAAGAGAGAAATATATCTGGTATACTCACATAATAGAATATTCCAGCAATACAAACTAATTAACTACAGTTACACTCAACAATATTGGTAATGTAAGGTTGAATTTAAAAAGCAGATATTAGGAAGGGAAACAAAAGAAAAAATAAACAAATGAGACTACATCAAACTAAAAAGTTTTTGTACGGCAAAGGAAACCATCAACAAAACGAAGACAACTGACTGATTGAGAGAAGATATTTGCTTATGATACATTTGATAAGAGGTTAATATCCAAAATATATAAAGAACTCATACAACTCAACAACAAAAAAACAAACAATCTCATTAAAAAATGGGCAGAAGACCTGAACAGATAATTCTTCAAAGAGGAAATACAGATGGCCAATAGACATATGAAAAGATGCTCAAGGCCACTAATCATCAGAGAAATGCAAATTAAAACCACAACAAGATATCACCTCATATCTGTCAGAATGGCTATTGTCAATAAATCAAAGAACAAGTGTTGTTGAGGATGTGGAGAAAAGGGAACCTGCGATTGCAAATTGGTACAGCCTCTATGGAAAACAGTCTGGAGGTTTCTCGAAAAATTAAAAATGGATCTACCTTTTGACCCAGCAATTGCACTTCTGGGTATTTATCCAAAGAAAACCAAAACAATAATTCATAAAGATCTATGCACTCCTATGTTCATGGCAGCACAATTTACAATAGCCAAGATACAACCTAAATGCTCATCAACAGAAAATTGGATAAAGAAGCTATGTTTCATATATACAATGAAATATTACAGCCATTAAAAAAAATGAAATCCTACCATTTGCAATGAGATGGATGGATCTAGAGGTTATTATATTGAGTGAAATAAGCCAAAGAAAGATAAATACCATATATGATTTCATTTATATGTAGAATCTAAGGAATAAAAAGAACAAACTAGTCACAAAAAACAGACTCACAAATATAGAGGACAACCTGGTGACGACCAGAGGGGAGGGAAATTGGGGGGCAGGGAGAAAGGGGTGAAGGGTTAAAGAAGTACAAATTAGTAGTTGATAGATGGTCATGGGGATGGGGAGCATGGCATAGGGAACGCAGTTAGCATAAATGTAATGGCTAGGTGGAGAAGCAGAGGAAAGAAGGAGCAGTTAGGGAGATTGTTTTATAAACTATATAAATATCTAACCAATGTACTGTATATCTGAAACTAATAATAAAATAAAATTTTTTAAAAAGCGTATTAGGAGACTACATAAGACTATGATGCCTGTTTAATTAACATTCATTTTTGTGTTTTCAGGGAAACATTATGCAGATCAATGAACAACTAATTTAAGCTAGGAGTCATGCACTGGCTGCCCAGCTCCTACAGAGGGGTTATTTGGTTCACGTTGGTTTTTTAAATCTTTTAAAAAAATGCATATTAGCTACCAACACTAAAAAGTTTATAGATTTTATATTACTAACTGGAGTTTTGGCTTCTCTTTAAAAAATCAGAAGACCTGGGCCCACATTCTCACATGGTGCCATCAGCTAAGATGAGGCAAGCACTCCCCAGTTTGTCATAATCCACCTATTTATAAATTCCTCATTTATATTACCTCAGCAGTCCCTGTGGGCACCTTCATTTGGGATCCTTGACATGGACACTGCAGAGACAGAGTGTTACTCTCAGGAGATCTTCTAGAGCAGTGTTTCTCAACATTTTTTTCCTTATCTCTCCATCAAGGAGCCTTCTTAGACATTTTTTTCCCAATTGCCACCCCTTATGATTTTTTTCTGGTTCTAAAAAAAGCACAATGTATTAATTTCAGTAACTGTCTTTTAGATTTCAAAATGTGATTTAACAAGAACATCAAAGAGCGCATTTCTAGAAAAAAAAAAAAATCTCACAATAGTATCATGTCCCTGTAATAGCTGCCATTTGTTTCATATATAAAAAGGAACATAATAGTGAAAATCACATGAGGGCTGTTTTGAATAAAGCAATAGTAAAGATAAAATAGAAGTTAATAATAAGTTAATAACTTCTTGAATAAACAAGAAGTTAATTCAAGGAATAGGAAAAGAGAAAAAAATGGTAAAGATATATTATTTGGGATAGTGATAAGAACAACAGAGAAAAATAAAGCTGAAAAATGGGATACAAAGAGTTGGAAGAAAATTTTACATAGGGTAGCCATGGGGAGGCACAGTTACATGATATTTATATGAAGACTTAAAGATAACGAGGATGTGGTTTAGATAGGGAAAGTCCGGCAATCAGGAAGGTAAGATCCTCATATTGGAGAACCAGGTCAGAAGAAAGCCTGACTCGCCTGGGATCCAGCAGATGGCAAACTGTCAAACCTCTCTGTGTCCTCTTTTTGGTGTTCTTTGGTGTTCTTCTCTTCTGCAAGGACAGAGTACTGAGCAGGAAAAACTAGAAGGAAAAAAGGAATGACCATGGAATTGAGTCTAGTCTGGCAGCAGCCCGAGACAGAGGGGCCTACCACACCCATACCACCCTCTCCTGCCACGGGAGGTAATGACAGTCCTGGACTTCCTATGATAAGAGAAAGACCACAAGGATCATTTCTCGGCTCTATATAGCAAGTTCTGAAAAAGCTCTGTGGTCATCAACTAGTTCTAAAACCCTCAATGGCTCCCCACTGCCTTCTAAATAAAGTGATTCCCAGTCTCACTGTGCACTCTGACACCAAGGAACCTGTTTCTCAACTGCAAAATGTAAATAATAACATTTATACTTCTAAAGGCTCTTGGAAGAATTAAACATTACATATGTAAAGCACACAACAGGCATTATAAACAATGGCAGTTCTTATTAAGCTTTTCTTACATTTTTTTTATTCACTGACCTAGAAGACAGCCATCACCTTACCTACAGAAATCTGAACCTTGAAAGCCTTCCTTGTCTGTAGTCTCTTTCCAAGTGCACCTTTCATTAATCTGTTCTTTCTCATATCCTGGGGAGCTCTCTTTCCTTTCTCCTTAATTCCAGTTCCATCAGTGGTTCTGTGCCTCTAGCCAAGTTTTTACCCATTCTGGTATAGTATTTCCAATGTCCACCAGAGGCAGTATAATACTGTGATTAAATGAAGAGACTGGAGACAGTCAGAATCCTGATTCTGCCAATTACTAAATTTTTATTCAGCTCCCATTACATGCCACGTATACAGCAGGTGTTCAATAAATGGAAATGGTCAGTTGCTTCCTCCCTCTCTCACCTTTGTCCTCACATGCTTGGATCAAGTTTACCACCAGGGTTCCTGCTTCCTTGCTGTTCTTGGGCTGCTTTGAGCGCACCCATGTCTGAACCTCCTCTGGCAGGGTGTTCAGAAACTGCTCCAGTACCAATAACTCCATTATCTGCTCCTTGGTGTGGGTTTCCGGCTGCAGCCACTGCCAACAGAACTCCCGGATTTGGCTCACAGCTTGGTGAGGCCCTGTCACTGACAGGTACTGAAAATGCCTAAACTTTTCATCAGAAATATTCAGAGTTTCTGGGTTTCTTATGGAAATGGTTTCTGGATTCTCCTTCTGGTCCCGGAGACATAAGAACTGGGGATTCCTCAGAATATCCAAAACCTGTGTCATGTGCAGCATCTTTACAACTTGGCCCTTCACAGAATGGAGATACTTGAAGAGTCAGGCTGCTCCAGGGCACACTGTTATGGAAGAGGGTGGGAAGAGCTGTATCATATGAATAAAGAATACAGAAACCTTTGGACCACAGAAATTACATACAGAGACTTACAAATGGTTTGCATAGTTAGGACTGGACAGTGGCGTGGAGGAGATCTGAAGGGAGTTAGCTCATCTCACACAAATGCCTAAATACACATTCACAGAGATGCGCACATCTACAGACATGATGCTACCTGAATCTCATTCCCAGGTCTGGAAAATCCACAGGCATAGGCTAGAAATATTTCAGAAATGGCACTGAAAGGAAAAAAGCCTTGAACCCCTAACCACAATGAACTGAATTAATTTGATGAGCCACAGAAGGATTTCATTCCAAAATATAAATGGATTAAAACTATGGATTACTATACAGAATGAGGAAAGAGCCTTACCGTAGGAATATCCTACAAAGGATTGGATTCATACGCAAAATATATAAAGGACTCATACAAATCAGTGAGAAAAAGCAGACAATATAAGCAACAAGGTTCAAAGATTTGAGTAGTATTGCACAAAAAAAGATAGCTAAATGGCCAATAAACTACAAAACAGGGCTCAACTTCATTAGTTATCAGAGAAGTATGAATTAACACCACAATGAGATGTCACCACACACCCTCCAGAATGCTCAAAATGAAAAAATCAGACAATAGTAAGTGTTCAAGGAGACAGAGCCATGGTAGAATAGTATATACATGCACTGGACCTCTAAACAGAATTGAAAACATGGATGTATCTTGCCGTTGAGTGAAAGAAACCAGCTTAAAAAAAAAAAAAAAAGTCCACATGATTCCATTTACATAAAGGTCAAAAACAGGCAAAACAAATCTTAAGTGTTAGAAGTCAGAAGAGTGGTTACCACTGGGACTGGGACGGCAGTAGTAATGTCTGGGAGGGGACAGCATAAAGGGCTTCTGGAAAGCTGGTAATGTTCTATTTCTTAATCTAGGAGCTCATAACACAGACACAGTATATTCACTGTGAAAACTGAGCCCTACACTTATCATTTGGGACCTTTTCTGTATATAAAATATATATCACTAAAATATTTTTAGCTGCGTTATATAGTTGGGGGAAACATCTGGGTTATAATATTAAGTGAAAAAAGCAGGAAACAAACTTGTACATAGACTCTATATACTTAACCATATAAAGCATAGGAAGAAACACTAGAAAGTAAACCAAAACACTGTACCAGGGGATTATCTATGAGCATTTGTTGTTAAATATTTATTTGACATACAAGAACTAAACAGTTCCTGTATTCTCTATTAAATGATGTGAAAACCTGGGCAATTAGTAGCACTTCTCTGAATTTAGTTTTTCTCATCTGTTAAAATGAGGAAAAATAAGGAAAACTTTCTCATGCTGATGTAAGGTTTAAATAAGGCGGGAGCTGAAAATCATGAGACATACTACCCTGAAGAATCAATTTTTTAATCTACTATTAAGAAAAATGCTTTATAGTCAGGCAAAAATGTGTATGATGTAATTTAATGCAGAAATGAGTTTTGAACCAAAATAGTGCAGCAAGTAAATTTCCTAAAAGAATAAAGGTAGTATTTACACTTTCTACCCTAATGGTCCCTTCTTCCTCCCAAGGGGTTGTGGGAAACACGGAGGAAGTCGTGTCAACAAGTACAGTGACAAAAGCAGCTATCACGTTAAGTGTTTTTTGAAAAACCGAGTCCCTAAAAATTTACTCTTATTTCAGAGTAGGGAAGAGCTTCCAGACGAGTAGAGCTGAAAGTGTCCAAAGAAGGGAATGGAGACTAAGAGACTACGACTGGAGGAGGAAACAAGACAGTAGGGAGCAAAAGGAAGAGGGATGCCAAGGCAAGAGAAAGGAGGCAGAGCAGAGGAGTGTGGCGCGGCAAAGAGGAAGAGCAGAAAAGAGGGACAGGGCCGGAAATGGAGGCTTATGGCTGGCTCAGGCAGGCGACACAGAGGGGATAAGGACTGAAGTAGCGGAGGACCCAGAGGAAGGCGTGGCAGGGCTGAGGGAGAGGAAGGGTCCGCAGCCGGGACAGAGGGAGACACAGAGGAGGGGCGCGGCCAAGGCAGAGGAGGCGGCGCAGAGATGGGGACCGGAGTACTGGGTGGGCACTGGACTTATGGGGGGACCCCTTTGTAAAGTCTATAAACATCTAAGTACTGTTGTGCATCTGAAACTAACATAGCATTGCATGTCACCTGTAACTGAAAAGCATTTTGAAGTAATTTTCTAAAGCAGGTAATACGTTTTTAAAAAGAGGCAAAGGGGCAGAGGGGCGGTGCTTTGAGAAAGGTGGCCAGAGCCGGGTGGGAGGAGGACGGAGCAAGGTTGGGGCTGTGGTGGGCGGTGGGCTCAGAACGAGGGGGAGCTGGGAGAGCTGAGGAGGGGACAAGGGCAGGGCCAGGGAGGAAGATCGGAGCCGGAATCCGAGGGTGAGGGTCAGGGCTAAGGGCGGACCTTGACTGCAGGGCAGAGCTGGCTGACCTGTCTCGTCCAGAAGGCAGAGGGCCGAAGGCCTCGGAGGACCGGAAGTGGGGCCTGAGGTGCAGAAATGGGGCAGGAGAGGCCGCCAGAGTGCCTTCGGGTCGCCTCAGCGACCTGGGGCTGCTCCTGTCCCCGCGCGCGGCCCATCCTCCCTCCCCTCGCTCTTCACCGCAGAGGTGCCCGCCCGTCGCCGCCCGGCCGGTCATGGCATCCTCCTGGAGGCCCGCACTCTGCCGCCCTGGGCTTCTCGCACCCTGAGACCTTCCCAGCCCGACAGCAAGCTCGCACCTCGCCCTCGCGTCCCCTCCGGCCTCGTCCCGGTCCCTTGCGCCGCGCACACACACTTGCTCGACCGGCGCCCACGCGTTCTCACCTCCTCTGGCAGACGTCCTCGCCTGACTGAACCGCTCTGCCTCGGATTTCGCGCCCAAATCCGCGGCGCATGCGCTGTGCGGAGTCTGCGCGTGCGCTCTGCCCGCGGCCAGCCCGCTCTTACGGGTTCCGCAGCGGGGCGCGCGAAGGCTGGGCTGGACCCGGAGGGGGAGGCGCCTGAAGCGCTAGGTGCTGGGGCTCTTCTTCCTTAACGTGTTTTGGTTATATTTTTGAATAGTTAATACATGGTTTAAGTTTTTTTACATTTACTTTTTCAGTATAGTTGACATACAATATTATATTAGTTTCTGACATAGTGACTAGACATTTGTATCTTAGAAATGATCACCTCATAAGTCTAAAATTTTTTAAATAAATAATTATTCAGTGGAAAAAAATCTTCTCACAGTGTGTGCATGTGCGTCACCCACCAATTTTTTGCATGCTATAAACCACATGCACACAGGTAACCAATGAAATTATTTTGTGTACTTTCACTATTCATGCCCATAGATATATGTATGCATGTTGTACAAACATGCATATGCACACATGTGTGATTATCACTGATCTTTATTATGTACATATAGCTACACTATAATATATATTCTGTATATATATATATCTGTAATATAAGTGTATTTTAAAATATAAAATGTTATGTTTTAAAGATGTGATAATTTATAATACCACATTTAAGAATACATTGATATATAAAGTAACATAAAATGTAATTATATATAATACATACATTGTTATAATACATATTCACTGTTATGTATAATTACGTATTTGTACAAATGTGATACCTATATTTTACATTTGCATAAATACTTGTATTCTCATTTTCTCCTTTTTTTTATACAGAAGGTGGCACAGTTTACCCACTGTTCTGTGCCTGAATTCTTTTTACTAATCAGTATATCTCGGAGAACTTTTCACATCAGGACAAAGTTTGCTCACTGTTTTCCAACAGCTGTTTAGATTCTGTTATATGGTTGTGACCTTATTTATTTAACTGCTTCCTGACTGCTGGACAGTTTTCAGTCCTTTGCTACTGCATTCCATACTGAGTGCATAACCTTGACTTTCAGCTATTCTACTGGTCTGTAAATCTACTGGTAAGACAAATCCCCTGAAGTGGAATTGCTGAGGCAAAAGGCACATGCATATTTCATTTTGATAGAGATTTCTAAATTGCCTTCCATAGACACTGCTGCATATTAGACCCCTACCAACCTGTGTGTGCCTGAGTTCTCAGTTATATTATGCTTTTAAATTTTTCCAAAATGAAGATTGAGAAACAGTATCTCAGCATAGTTCTATTTTACATTCTCTTTTCATGAGCAAGGTAGAGGATGTTTTCTTGAGTTTAAGAGCCATTGTATTTAACCAGAGCACATTCATCAAGGATTCAGCATATGTGGGGACAGTGTACTGAAATGTGCAATAATTATTTCATACATCATGGTGATGATGATAATGAGGTCATAATGGTTAATGTTTCTTGGACATTTGCCCTATGCCAGCTCTGATCTAAGCCTTAACACAAATGTAATGACCATTCCTCAAAACCCTATTAGGTAAGGAGTATTATCATCACCATTTTACAGATGACAAACTGAGGCATGAAATGGTTAAATAGCCAAGTAAGCGGAAGCTCTGAAAGGTTAACTAATTTGCCCCCAGGAAACACAGAGCTGGTACTAGAGAGTAGAGGTGGGAAGTGGGGGAAGGATGAGCTCCCAGATGAGGAAACTCAGGCTCAGAGAAATGGCCCATAGCCACAGGCAGATGAGGTTGGAAGAAGAAACAAACTCAGGTCTGTACCTGACCTGATCATCCAGGGACTCAGCCCAGGTGAGAGAAAGAAGCCCTGGAAAATCCAGAGCTGAGACAGAGACCCATCTTCTGAGGGGGAGAGTGTCTGGGGGAGCTGCAGAATGATTCCTGGCCAGGCTGCAATTCAGACTTGGAACACAGGCCCAGAGGAGCCAAGGACCTCTAAACTGATGAATCTGGCATTATTTTGAAAACCTCTTTGATTTTGTGGATATCAGTAAACTGATTCTAAAGTTCCTATGGAGGCAAAAGACCCAGGATACCCAACACAATATTGAAGAGCAAACTGGAGGTTTGACACTACCTAATTTTAAGACTTATTATACAATTTTTATTTGTTGATTATCTCTCTACAAAGCAGGAAAAAATAAAAACAAACAAAAAGGAAACTAATACAGTGGGTGTCTGGAGTACAGCTGTGATAATAATAGCAAAATTAACTGCCGTGCTCTTTTTGCTGCATCTACTGCAAGGATGAAGACCATTCTCAGCAATCAGGCTGTCGACATTCCAGAAAATGTGAATATCACTCTGAAGGGACACTCAGTTATTGTGAAGGGCCCTAGAGGCACCCTGCGGAGAGACTTCAATCACATCAATGTAGAACTCAGTCTCCTTGGAAAGAAAAAGAAGAGGCTCTGGGTTGACAAATGGTGGGGAAATAGAAAGAAACTGGCTACTGTTTGCACCATGTATAGTCATGTGCAGAACATGATCAAGGGTGTTACACTGGGCTTCTGTTACAAGATGAGGTCTGTGTATGCTCACTTCCCCATCAACGTCATTATTCAGAATGGTTCTCTTGTTGAAATTAGAAATTTCCTGGGTGAGAAATACATCCGCAGGATTCAGATGAGGTCAGGTGTTGCTTGTTCAGTATCTCAAGCCAGAAAGATATTAATTCTTGAAGGAAACGACATTGAATTTGTATCAAATTCAGCTGCTTTGATTCAACAAGCCACAACAGTGAAAAATAAGGATATCAGAAAATTTTGGGATGGTATTTATGTTTCTGAAAAAAGGAACAGTTCAGCAGGCTGTTAAATAAGGTCAAAGTTGTCCAGCTACAGAAACACCAAGATGTTGGATGATTCTTCAGACTTACCTGTGATATTTTAAAGATGCAGTAAAAATTGTGTATTGATTTGGGACTTTTTTCTTAAACTGATTAACCTTTCCAGCTATTTGGCAAGTAAACAGTTAAGTAAATTCTAGTGTGCAAAGAACAATAACAGAAGGAACAGAACAAGATCTTATTCTAGTAAGACTTCATAGGAGAAGAGAATTGAATCTGGTTTTTGACGAAATGTCGGGTATTTCAGGCAAAAAGAATATGGTACCAGTGATAAGCAACACTAGCTATTTATTGGATGCAGAGTCTAGGAGGGTGTTCTGAAGGTATCTAATCTTGCAGAGGCATGAATTTGAATGTGAGGCAAGTGTGCCTGAGTCATTTTTATATACCAGTAACTTTATGAAAAAGTAGCTGAGAAGTAGAACAAAGGGACACAGCCTTAGCAAGTGTTGGAAGATGGAATTAATTTGTGTTTGTGAATATGTGGTTGCTGTAGTCCAGAATCCTCTCAATGTTATCCTCTATCCTACCTCAGCCATTTACTGCCATGTCCTAGTCCTTGATATATTTAAAAACTGATTATCTTCCCATAGTCTCTTAATTCCAGTGTTATACATCAAATATATAATCTTTGGTTTAATGATTATAACAAGTTTTTAAGAAATGGATGCAATGATAAATAAAGGATTTGCTTGAAGTATTTGGGGTGGAGTTAGGGTAGGCATTGTATAGGATTGTTGGTGAAACAAGTTACTTATAAATTCATTTGTTGAAGCTGAAAAAAAAATTAACCGACATTTATAGGAGAGTAACCAGGCTACATGGATTTCTTCCTTGAACCATGAAAACAACCCTGTCTTACAAATGAGGAAACTGAGGTCAGGAGGTTTCAAAATACATGCCCAAGGCAACACAGTTGGCCAGTAGCAAAGCTGGGACTCAATCCCAGGAAGTCTGGATCCAGAGCCCAAATATGTGACTGACTGCTCATTTAACTAACAGTTATTGAGACCAACTGCCAGGCACTGATCTAGGTGCTAAGAATACAGTAGGGGACCGAATTGACATAAAACCCTGAACTTGTGACATTTCTTTGCTAATGCGAAAGAGAGACAATAAAATGTAAGTAAAGTCAATAGTGAATCAGATAATGGAATGTAGTATTACAGAGAAAAATTAAAGTTAGGGAGTATATGGTGGGTGGGGTGTTTGGGAAGTGTTGCAGTTTCAGGATAGCCAAGGAGAGTATCCCTAAAAAGATAACATTAGGGCAAAGCTCTGAAGGAGCCCAAGAAACAAGACAAACTGATATGTGCAGATGTGTTCTGGGCAGAGGGAACAGCCAGTGCAAAGGCTCAGAAATGGAGACTTGTGTGGTGTTGGAAGAATAGAAAGAAGGACAATGGCTGGAGCCCAGGGCAGAAAGCAGTTGACCCTAGAAGGCCTTTTGGGGTCTGGGAGGGTCCCCCACCCCTCCCCTGGATCCAGAGGGCCGGGTGGAGGTGAGCATTCCTTCAGGTCCAGGCCAGAATCACTGCCTCTCACCCCGGAGGACACTGCTGAGTAGGGGATGAGAGGGACTCCTGATCCCTCACTCATAGGTCGACTGGATGATAGTTGTAGACCATTGAGACTCCATTTCCTCATTGAGAAGGTAAACAATGGAGAATCTGAACTCAGGGCTCACTGTGTCACCAGCCCCCACCTTTCACCACAGCCAAGCCCCAGAACACCCATTCCTGTGTGGGGAATAGGATTCAGGATGTGTTCCTAGGTAGATTTAATGGTCTTCTGTGCATGTATGAAATTCTTAATGTCTGAACATGGGATCCAATATTTTAATATTTCACTGGGTCCCCAGATTATACAGCCAGTCCTAGACAGATATTATTATCTCTGGTTTGTAGGAAATGAAAACAGAAAGCTGTTTAGGAGTATCTAGGACAGGGGAAGCTGGGATTCGAAGCCAGACTCAGCTTGGTTCTGGGATGGGTGCTCTTACCAGTTGGTCTAGGTAACATTTGACCTTAGAAGGACGGCTTCTCCCCTCCTCACTCCAGAAACACACAAGACAACATTCTGTCCCTTCTTTTCCAAATTAAGGGGGAAGTTTAGATGGAATAAACTCCAGAACCTATGAATGTTACCTTCCATGGTATTAAAAGAAAAAGGGGGGGGGGCGTGGGAGGGAGGGAGGGAGAGAGAGGACTTTTACTTCTTTTACAATTCGGATTCCTTATATTTCTTTTTCTTCCCTGATTTCTTTGTCTAGGACTATCAGTAGTATGTTAAATAGGGGTGTGTGTGTGTGTGTGTGAGCGAGAGAGCGAGAGAGCGAGAGAGAGAGAGAGAGAGAGAAAGTGGGTGTCCTGGTTTCGTTCCTGACAAAGGAAAAACTTTCAGCTTTTCACTTTTGAGTATGACATTAGCTGTTGCGTTCAGTTTGTTAGTGCAAGTTTTCCTGCCATCTGAAAGTAGAGTGTTCCAATGAAACCTTTTTTAAGCCGAAATGGTATAAAGTGAAGAAGCAATTATGTTGGGACACACACAATAAATCAAGATAAAGCACTGATGCTGAAGGACACATTTTAAAGCTATGGTAGCTTGATGCTGACATGCTGACTGCAGTTCCCAGGGAAGGAGCGAGGTGGGGTCACTCTCACTGTTTGGGGTGCTTGCTGTCTCTATAATGGCTTGCTGTAAAATAAACACTAAAGACTACACTTTGTCATCTGGCTTTAGAATTCTTTTTCTAAAGGCAGAGTACATTCCCCATCCTAGGTGACTTGCTTTGGCCAAAAGAATGAGGTAAAAGTGACAGCATACTAGTTCCAAGTCTAGGCCTCGAGAGGCCTTGTATATTTTCACGTGTTCCCTTTCTTGCACTCTTGCCGCCACCAAAGGAGGTGGTCCACTAGTCTGAAGAGGATGAAAGACATGTAGATGTCTCTCATCCACCCCCAGCCTGCAACAGCTGACAGCCAGCCAATCTTGACACGTGAACAAGCCTAGCCAAGAGAAGCAGAGCCACCTAGCCATTCTTCAGCCGATCCTAGATATATGAGAAATAAAATTTATTGTGTCTTTGAGGTTTTGCTTGTTATGAAGCATTGTTGTGATAACTGCTACAAATGGTACACAGTGGCATATGAAGCATGCAGTAAGCTCCCAGACACTGAGAAGAGGCTGGTGGGGAGGGAAATAAAATTCTACATCCAGGACACGTTTATGTTCCATTGAAGATGAGATACTGCCCTATGATGAAAGGAGCTTGGTGTGATCAACCTGCCCCCAGATGTCTGGCTGGTGGAAGGTGGATACACTACCAGTCTTGGCTTCCTTCTCACTCATGCATTCCCAGGGGAGGGGTGAAGAATTTGGACAATGTAGCTAGAAGATGCAAAGCCCAGTTCTGGGGAGCTGGCTTCCCTGCAGACAGCATGTTATATCTTAATTGCTTTTTACCTTGCAAAGTTCTGGTCCCCAAGATTCAGTGTTTGTTTAGATGCAACATACACTAGTGCTTGAAAAGTTTACCAGCAAATGGAATATCTATGTAAAAGGCTGCAGGCTCCTTTGCAGAAGGTGTGGTGGAAGGCAGAAGTGTTATATACAGCAAGGTCCTTCCTCAAGGGTCTCTGGACTCTCCTTTAAGTGGTCTCTTGACAAACTGATTCAAGGAGGTTGTGACTCTAGTATAATGGCCCTATGGTGGCCCTCTTTCAGATCTAGACTTTTATATATTGCTCTATAAATCATTTTTGGGGGTATCACATCCAAGAATCTATATCAGAACCCCCAGGACTTCAGCCATGCTTCCTATAAGTGGCTTCCCCACAATCGCCACAGAGATCAGAAAGCCTTTCAACCACTGCCCCTCTTGCCGGCACCGCCCTCAACTTTCTCTTGTGTGGGAGGGAAGTGGTGAAATGAGTATTCCAATGGTATAACGTGAAGAAGCAATTATGTTGGGACACATCTCCAACCCATTCTTTAGAACCTCAGGTCTCAATCTTTCCAAATCTCCTCAGTACCATCATTCTGATTGCCAGGATCCCACTTCCCTAGGACTGCCCGAACTTTTCACATTACGAATAAGACAAAGCTAGGGATTTAGCCACTTAACCCGTGACCTGAGATGTTTGTAGATATCTTCTATCATCTTAGTCTTTGGGTTTGTCTCTGACAGCAGCTAGAAAGCCCTTTGGCCCAGGAAGATGACTACAGATGACTGACCACACTCAATAATTGGGTATTTTACTGCCGCTTGCCTTGGTCTTCCAGTTACCTATCCCAAGACCCAATATTGAATTCCAAGTACCTCACATTTCCCTCTGGGTTTTCTCCAACTCATTCTCTGGCATCAACTTCTGTATCAGGGTTCTTGCGGGGTTGTACATAATGAACTCAGGCCAAGTAAAGCAAACTAGTAGTAGACTGGAACGATATTGGGTGGCTCTGAGACTCAAAGGCACAGCTAAAGACTTAGACCTCAAGGACAAGTTACCGGAACAGCTCTAGTCCTCTGTGCAGCAGGGACAAGTCATTGCTGTCAGTGAATGTCTGTGTGTCTGTCTGCTCAGGGAGCCCGAATAGCACCACATGCAGCCTCATTCTGATGGGATACTGGGAATCCATGAGCACCAATTAGCGGAGGTCAGAGAGGGGTCAAATCTCATGGAGCACACACGGTGGCCTAGGAGTGGTTACCCCTGACAACTTAGGTGCTGCTGAAGGAATTCCCAAGAGTGTAAGTGTTGGTGAGGCAACTCCATGTGGCCTTCCCTTCATCCCCTTCCTCTAATTTCCTTCCATGATATATTCCTCAGGAAATCAATCTTAAATAACTGACCCTCTCATCCTAACCTACACTGATGCCCCTTTATCATGGGACTGTCAAAGTTGTGATCAAAGAGTCAGACACTACAAGAGAACCAAAATTCAACAGGCTTTCAATTTAATGTGAATGAAAGTTAAGTTCTGAGAATATGCACAGAACAAGAGTCAATGAAAAGTACACTTTTCAATCTTTGGAGTTCAATCATGTGATTTGCAGGGGATTAGAAGGATGTCGAGTACGTAAACATCTCCTTTGTGTCATGGAGTCGGGGATACGACAGTCTCATATTGGGCATAGTGCCACCCAGAGCAGTGGCCAACAGTGATCCATTTAGCAACATGGCTGAAAATCTCTGGTTGTGATGGAATTAGCAGCATGTTTAAAAATTTCCTCTCAATTTATCTGGGACAATAGCCTGCCAAATTACCTGGAATGTTTCCGGTGGTGTGATAAGGTTAAAAAATGGGAAATGACTCCTCTGAGGATAAAAACCTTTTAACATCAGAGAAGATTTAGGAATACAAACTTTAAAGAAATTCTAAACCATATTATTAACACTTTTATGTTAAGTGATCGTTCTTGAGAGAATCTCATATTTTAAGATTAAAATTAAAAAATGCTGACCGACCCAAGTAACTAAAATATTTGTGGTTACTATCAAGTTTAAAAACAATATTAGAACATATGTTTTAATTTTCTAAGTGCAGTTAAAAATGTAGAATCATAGTTATTAAAAGATCCCTTGGAGGGTCTACAACCGTGCTACCCTGAATGTGCCTGATCTTGTCAGATTTTAAAAGCTAAGCAGGGTTGGGCCTGCTTAGTACTTGGATGGTAGACCACCTAGGAGTACTAGGTGCTGTAGGCGTTAAAAAAAAAAAAAATCCCTTGAAAATAATTTTGAAATGTGCGATACTTAAACATGAAATAAGATTTGTAAGCCAAACTTAAAGGCCTAGGAAGGCAGATTTTTGGATTTATAATTTTAACAACAAAAAGCTATATTTAATAATCCCAAACACTTAAAATGGACAAAAGAGACTATCTTATTTTTAACTTTATTTTTATTGTTGACACTATTACAGATAGATAGAACGACCACAACCATATTAACAAACCAAAAACTTGTGCACAGAAACAAGATGAAAAAATATATCAAGATGTTAACCACAGTCTTTGGATGGTGAAAATATGGGTGAGCTTCTCGTCTACATTTCTGCAACTTCAAAGTTTCTACAATGAATACGTTCTGTGTTTATAATGGAAATACACGTAATAAAGGTGAATTACCAAAACACTGTGCTAAAGATCATTCAAGGAAATCAAGACAAAATATTTAACCATAACCGCACAACAACCACACAACTATCTCTTAACTGTTTTCCATATTTCTTCCCATCTTTGACTCTATGCATACTTATCATTAACACCCTAATAATCACAGACTGGTGTACAGATTAGAGATGTTAACAGGAATTATTGTTAGGTGTTGGGAATATGGGTGAGTTTCTTTTCTTCCACTTTACTGAATTTCCCAAAGTTTGCCATGAGTATGTACTATATTTGCAATGAAAATATACATAAGATTTAATACCAAAACACCAAAGATCATTCAAGAAATTTGAGACAAAATATTTAACCATAATCCCACAATGACAACACTATTTTAATTAATTTCCATATTTTTTTCACTTTAGACTTTATGCAGACATATTCAACACTGTCATAATCACAAGCTTGTGTACTGAAACAAGATGGAGGAAACAGATCAAGATGTTAACAGCAGTTGTTGGGTGTTGGGAATATGGGTCATTTTTTTCCTTTTCTACTTTACTGTATTTTCTAATTCCTCCTCTGGGTATGTATTATGGTTGTGATGGAAACGAACATAATAAACTTTGTTATAAGAACACTATTATAAAGAACATTTGAAAACTTTAAGATAAAAGTGTTTAACCATAATTCCACAAAGACAATGTAACAGCTATTTCGAATACACATTTTGACACAGTTATAATCATAAACTTGTGCACAGAAACGAGAATAAACAATATGCTGGAGTATCTGTCTTTGGATGGTGGGAATATAAGTTTCTTTTTCCTCCACTTTTCTGTATTTTCCAAATGTCTGATAATGAGTTCAAATTATTTCACAATGAAAACGTGATTATAAACTTTTTAGTAACACTACCATAAAAAACATTGAAGAATTTAAAAAATACTGCTCAACTATAAGCCTACAACACAACAGCTTTTAACTATAAGCATATATTTTAAAAGTTATTAATTGTAGTATAAATATAATTCTGTGTCCTGCTTTTTCTACTTAATATTCTGTAAATATATTTCCATGTTGCTAAATAACTCTCCATGATTATCATTTTTAAACAGCTGCATAAGAGTCCACAGATTCGTTCACTTAATCTTTCTCCCATTGTTTGGCATTTAAGTTGTTCCTAATTTTTCATTATCACAAGGTTGGAATGGACACCCTGACATTTGGCAAGTTATTTTCTGAAAAAGTTCGACCAAGTAATACTGCCAACAGGAATGAACCCAAGTTCACCCCAAAGATGTCAGCAATGGCTCCCATCTCAAGGGTCCTTCTCTGATGTAATGCTCCATTGCCCCCATTTTTCTAGATGTCCATTCCAACTTCTGGTTTATGCAGCTGGCCCTCATCTACATCATGCCATCGAAATGGCCCCTTCTTCTAAACTGCCCAGGACGTCCTGCTCGATTCATTCTCACCACCTGGGATTTCCAATCTGTTTCTGATGTTTCCTGTCTGCTTCCTCACCCTCCTAGATCTGGTGACGTGTCAAGACTCCTTTCTTTGGCTTACTTGTTTCTGCTTCATGCTCTTCTCCTCCTGCCTCCCCATACCCTGGCACTCTCAGCAGCCCTGATGTGCTCACCTTAAGCCCTAACTATGCGGATCTAGGAAAGAGCAATCTACACACATTCCTTCAGCAGGTATTTTAATTCTGCTTGCCCAAACTGTCTGCTCTTATCTCTTGCTCACTTCTTCCACAGATATACTTTTTAAGCGTTTTTAAAATTTTTTAATTTTTTTTGCCAGCCAACTCAAAGCCAAAAAATCTCTTAATAGTCATTATGCGAGGGAAGGGGGAGCAAAGGAGCACAGGTGGTCCACAAAATAAGCCACAGGAAACCTCAAGCCATGAGGTCAACTTGTGATTAAGTGGGAAATTGATGCGATCAGACAAACACGACACTAATGGATAGCTCAGAAATACTCAGGAGAGCTGAAAGAAGAAGAAACATACGGTAACAAAACAAATTAAGGCTGCCGGGGAACCTGAGTCCATGTTAAGCTTGGGTTGACCGTAAAGACTTTAAATTTTTAAAAATGCAACTTAAACATGGGGTTCAGGGTCAGACAGGTGAAGGAGAATTAAGTTCAGCGACAGAAAGCTCTAAAGATACTAGCTCCTGGGCACCAAGGGTGCAAACTGACTTGTGGCAATACATACTAACGAAGCCACATTGCTACTTGTCACAAGGCAGGAAGCGCACAAAGGAAGTGATGAAAGTTGTTAGCCTGCATTCTTATTTACAACATGAGAGCCTTTCCCGATGGTTCTCAACCTTCATTAGGCACTCCTGTGAGCTAGTGATGGTTGCAACCCACTCTTTAAAAGGTAAAGAAGATTTACAAAGAAAAGTATCAGCTTTTCTTTGTAAATCACTATTCAACACACACTAAGTTAGTTAAAAAAAAGAACAAAACTTGTAATATTTTTGCATGAGAATCACTGCAAGGTAGTGTTGCAAATGATCATATTGGGTCACAAAGGTCAATCCACATATTGTAAAAGCTTATACAGCATTAGGTTCTAAAGTGTTGGTGTAGACAGAATGGCTGAAAAGGAAGCTCAAAACACTTCTTTTTTTTCCAAACAGCCAAGAGCAAAAGACATTTCCTCTCTCATGCCTACATCTTTATGAGACTATTTAAGAATAAGGAATAGTACACAATTATTCAGAAAGATACTGATGGGGTTAAAGTAATACACAATTAATCTTGCTCAGGATCTAAGATGCTTACAAATATATTCTAATTTGCTGCTCTTCCTCCTCCTCGAAAAAAAAAAAAATCAGAGTACCAGGTCAAGTACCTCTGCACAGTAAACTATTTGTATACGAAATGAAGTCCAAGTTTTTGTGATTTACTGTTTTGCTATGATTTGCTATTTTACATACATCTCAGAAAACATTATATGTAGATTACAGAAGAATCACTTAAGAATTGGGTGGGGCAATTTCCATAGTCTCAGAATCTCTTAGGATCTTCCCTCAATCTGATTATTCAAGTGAAATGTAAGCTCTGTGCTACAGCTTTCCCATGCACACACTGGCATTTGATGTGGGGAGAGCTAAGGGACCAAAGGGATCTCTGCCTTCAGTTTCTTTACAGTCTGAGTTGTCTGATGTTAAAAGTCAGGTGTGCCCACACCAGAGGTTTCCTTCTGATATTATGGGTTGCTTCATTTCTCTGTGGTTTAGAAAATAAGGGTAAAGTTCTAGGTAAAGGGGCTATCCAACCTTTACACTGTCTTCTCAGCCAGTATGGGTATTCTGGTGTCTAGCGAGGGACAGGCGATCCCCAAAGAGCTGCCCGCAGACGTCACATTTGAAATACTTGTCGTCGGCCCTATCATTGTCACTAGCACTGGTGCTGGTGCTGGCATGCTCAGTGTAGTGTGAGCTTTCCCCATAGATACTTCCAGGCTCAAATATTATCACCCTGGCATGGGTTTTCAGGTGCTCACCATAGGCCGAGTTGGAAGCGAAGGTTTCTCCACACTCCCTGCAGTCATAATATGGTTCTTCAACCTGAATCTCTTGATCATCACCTTCTTCTTCTGGATCTTCAATCCCTGCACCGTCTGGCTCATCAGTGTCACCCTCAGGCTCTTCAGCCTTTCCTGCTGGCTCTTCAGCCTTTCCTGCTGGCTCTTCAGCTCTTTCTTCGGGGTCTTCAATCCCTGCACCATCCGGCTCATCAGCATCCCCATTGGGCTGTTCAGCCTCCCCATTGGGCTGTTCGGCCTCCCCATTGGGCTCTGCAGCCTCCCCATCTGGCCCTTCAGCCTCTCCATTGGGCTCAGCAGCCTCCACTTCCGGCTCTGCAGCCTCCACTTCTGGCTCTGTGGCCTCTACCTCCGGTTCCGCAGCTTCTACATTTGACCCCTGGATCCGGAGAACTTCTCTTGGAACAAGGACACTGGCTTCAACTTCCTGGGCTGCTGCTTCCTCTTCTTCAACATGAAACTTCTGATGTTTAGTGAGAACAGTGTTATGAATAAAGGATTTCCCACAGTCCTTGCACTCAAAGAATGATGAATCTCTTTTGGGGGGCTCAGTAAGAAATGAAGTGTGAACAAAGGCAGCCCCATAATCATAGGGCTCATCTTTCTCATGAATTCTCATGTGATCCTTAAGGTCTGACTGACTAAGGAAGGATTCTCCGCAGGTTTCACATTCGTAGTGTTTCTCTTCGGCCTGACTTCTCTGTAACTCGGTGAGGGCCAAACCTGGGCTGACGGCATTGCCACTGCCCTGGCCCTGCTCAGGTGAATTTCCTCCAGTATGAACCGTCATATGGTCATTAAGGACAGAGCCATGAATAAAATCTTGTCCACATACGTGACACTGAAGGAACAACCCTGTAGAAGGGTTCTTTTGTGGGGCACGAGGCCTCTGGGGGTTAATGACCAAAGGTTGCACAAAAGGCTCATCATACCTCCTATGGCCATAAAACTGATCTTGCTCATGGACTTTCTGATGCTCAAAGAGGAATGAGCTGTGAACAAAACACTCCCCACATGCTGGGCACTCGTAGAGCTGCTCACCGGTGTAATCTCTCTGATACTCACTCACGGAATGGGTGTGAATGACAGAGTGTGTGTACTCACGAGTGTCAATGAGATACTCTCTGCCATGAACTTTCTGGTGGTCCTTAAGGTCTGCGCGATCCGCGAAGCCGAGCCCACAGTCCTTGCACCCATAGATCGTGTCCTCAGGATCACCCTGCTCATCTTGCTCCTCTAGCTTGTCTTGCTCAGGCTCATCATGCTCAGGCCGATCCGGGCCTACGCCCTGAATCACAGAGTCTCCAAGCTGCTTCCCACCATGGAACTCCTCTTGGGCATAGATCTTCTGATGCGCACTGAGGTCTTCAATGGTTGCAAAGCATTGTCCACACTCCTGACATTCTTGGCCCACTGGCTGTTCAGCATAACTTGTCTGTGCTGGCTGTTGAACAACTTTGTGACTTGTCTGCACTGGCTTCTGATTATAACTTGACCATGCTGACTGCTGACTGTAGCTTGCCTGCGCAGGTTGCTGACTGTAGCTTGCCTGCACAGACTGCTGACTGCAGCTTGCCTGCTCAGGCTGCTGACTGCAGCTTGCCTGCTCAGGCTGTTGACTGTAGCTTGTCTGCACAGGCTGCTGACTATAGCTTGTCTGCGCTGGCTGCTGACTGTAATTTCTCTGTGCTGGCTGCTGAACATAACTCATCCCCACTGACTGTTCAGCGTAACTTGTCTGAGGGTCAGTGGAGGCTAAGCTGCGAATGACAGATCGTTCATAGTTTCTACTTCCAGAAGTCTTCTTTCTATCGTGAATCTTCTGATGCTCAGTGAGGTCCGAGCTATGAACAAAGGACTCTCCACACTCCAGACATTCATAGAATTTCTCTCTAGGGAGAAATGTTTGAGGTTCACCAAAACGTAAGGAATGAATTACAGAGGTCTCACAGTTCCGACGCTCAATGTTTTTCTTCTTAGCACGAGCCTTCTGATGTTCACGGACATTTACAGTGGAAACAGACTGGCCGTCCTTCTTATACTCACTGTCTCCCTCTGCGTTAAGACCTTTTTGAGGTTCGGCACGGGCCACACTGCGTATGACGGAATCCTTGCAGTTGTTATTCTCACACCCTTCATAAGGATTCTCTCTGGCAGGAGCTTTCTGCTGTTCACGAAGGTCTGAGATATAAATGGAAGATTCTCCCCTCTCACTACACTCAAATTCACTTCCACTGCGACTTTTGGGAGCTCTGAAAGCAGCTAAGCTATGGATAACGGACCGCTGATATTTCTTTCTTTCTGAAGCATTCTCTCTAGTGTGGACTTTCTGATGTTCAACAACACTTGAGCTCTGGATGGTTGACTCGGCAATCACTTTTGGTTTATTGGTTCCCCCTGTGCTATGACTTCTCTGAGCTTTAGCGAAGGCTAAGCTATGAATAACAGACCTCTCATATGGCTTCCTCTCGCAGACATTTTGAGTGGGGAGCTTCTGGTTGTCATCAGGGTTAGAGCTAATGGTGAACGCCTTCTCGCTCCCATTTTCAGGTGGTCTTGTTATAGTATGACTCTTCTGTGAATCAGTGCAAGGCACACTACGAATGACAGACTTCTCATACCCTCTGCTTTCATAAAGGTTCTTTCGAGAATGAATTTTCTGATGCTCAGTGAGCTCTGAGCTTTGCCTAAAGGTAACCCCACCATCTTTAAAGTCGTAGAGCTTTTCTTTGGAGTAACTTTTCTGCCGCCTTTTAAGAGACTGGCTGGGAATAAAGGTTTCCTCACACACTTTACCCTTACTTTCAAATAGGTTTGCTCTAGTGTGGATCTTCTGATGTTCTTTCAGAGCTGAGCTGTGGTGGAAGGTCTCTCTACACACCTTACATTCATACATTTTCTCTTTAGCGTACATTTTCTGGAGCTCACTGAGAGGCGGGCTGGGTTTAAAAGCCTCCCCACGCACAGTATCTTTGTCGTCTCTACCATGGGTTTTCTGGTGGTCAATCAGGGCAGAACTATGAAGGAAGGTTTCCTTACACACTTTACATTGATAGAATTTATCTTTTCCGTATATTTTCTGAAGCTCGCTAAAGGTTGGGCTGGGCATGAAGGGCTCCTCATACTCGTCCTCATTATATTCTGTGAGATACTTCCGCACGTGAATTTTCCGATGCTCGGCAAGAGCAGCACTCTTGTTAAAAGTTTCCCCACACTCCTTACATTCAAAGCATTTCCCTCTCGCCTGCCTTTTCTGAACCTCACTTACAGCCACACTATGAATAAAGGACTCACCATACTCATAGAGATTCTCCCTAGTGTGCATGATCTGGTGTTCGACGAATTCTGAAATCACACTGAAAGCCCTCCCACACTCATCACACACGTAGGGCATGGCCCCAAAATCAAGTGGCTGTGACACGGTGAAGGATGGGGAACTAAGGCTGCTCGTGCTCGTGGCTTTCCTCATCTCACTACATTCAAAGGGTCTCTTCCTTGGACAGACCTTCTGATCGTGAATTGAGCCCTGCCCGTCTATGTCAAATTGATAGCGCCTTTTTCTTTCAAGAACTCTCTTTCTGGAGACAAGGTTTGGGTTACACTTAGAGCCTCCCCCAAAGGCACTCCCTTCATAGCCCCTCTCCTGAATCACCGACTCCCTTTTGTTGAATGAAATGTCTCTCCAATCATGGTCTGGCCTTCTGGGGAACCTCGGTGACCGATCGTTACATTCCCGCGCCCTTCCTGATCTGGGGTTACGCGAAACATCCTTGATGAATTTTTCCATTATCACCCCGTGGGAAGATTCATCTTCACAAATTCCCCGCCGATGGGCTGACTTTTTGGTTTCAGGCATAGTTTTCAGACCTGAAAAGAAACCCCAAATGTAAATACTCCCTAGTCCCTACACTTGTGCAAACTAACAGGACTTCTGTGATGGTGGTGTGAATGTCATTTGTAAAAGGTTTGTGAATACAGCAGGTCCTTGAAAAACATCATTTCGTTCAACGTTGTTTCAGTGTTGATGAGATCCCGTAGAAAGTTAACTCTGTTTACGTCAATTAGCCTACGGTAAAACTGGTTTCGTTAGACGTCGTTTCACGTAAGTTGCAGAACCTATGGACAACGTTAAGTGAGGACTTACTATCTGTATACATAGCGCCCATCTCATTGATTAAAGTGGCCACTATGTATGCTCCACCCAGTGCTTACCTCGACTGGTGCTTGGGTAGACACTTCTCTTTGACCTCGATGAATGACCTTGTGTCATGTGGGAGTGGCCATCATCTTCAGCAAGCTGAACCCCTGTTCACGAAAATATCATGACATCTCATACTCAAGTTGGAGATCAAGACACATCACCATAAATTCATGTCTGTCTTTCTCTGGGCTACTATATATGAAATGGCCCATACCAATCCTTTGGATGTCTTCTTTTGCTGTCTCATTTCCTTACTATAATTCTTTAGCCCGTTCTGATCCAAATTTAAACTTATTCTCCTGATTACACCTATAAATTTGTATGAAGACCTCTGCATGTCCCTAAATTCAGCACATCCTTTTTAGTCTTCACCTTCTTGCAATCACCCCTTAAATCTAGATATCCTCTTCTGAACCAGCCTCCATGATTTTCCTCCTACTCACTGACTCTTCTTTCTTCATGTTGGAGCTCCTCCAGGCTTGAATGACTGACAATCATTCTCGGTACAGCTCTCTCCTCCCAGAGCCAGACCTGCAGAGCTGCCTGCCTACTAGGACTGGAGCTAGCTGTCCTCTAGGAGTGTCCAAACTGGAGCTCAGATCCCATTCTAAATGTGTATTTAAAATCTCTACTGTCAGCACTCTAGAGAAAGTATCAACTCTTGTGCCAGTCATCTCCCTGTCCCCCTACTCTGCACAATATATTCTTCACCCAGAGCCAGAGTGATTTCTTAAGAACACAAATCTTGTCATTTCCTCCTCTGCTTGAAATCTTTCGAAGGCCTCTCATTACCCTTAAAAATCCAACTATATTAACGTGGATTCTAGTATCCTGCAGCTTGAATAGAGTAAGGTGACAAAATGCTCCTAAGACTGGAGAAACAGCTGCTTACCCAGTGATAACAGCTTCCTGTAGTTCTCCATGTTGTCCTGAATCGGGTTCTGAGGCTTCCTGTCCTCAGTAAGGTCCACAACGTCCTGGTACGACACTGCATCCTAAAACAGCAAACAAAGACCTCTCAATGGAGTCTGTTCCCACGGGCATACAAAGAGAGAATGCTGGCAATATGGGAGCTACATATAAAGGCATGAAGAAAGTGTCACAGCATTTGGGGTTCTGAGTGATCCAAGCCAAGGTTTACTAGGGACCTACTTTGTACCTACCTTGGCGCTATACTCTGAGGAAGATCCAAAAGACGTATGACACATATTCCTTGCCCTCATGCAGCTTATAATTTGGTTGGAGAGAAAAGACTCATGAAACAATTAGAGAATAATAAACAATAAGTAGGGTACAGATAATCAGTGTTCAACCAGTTTGGTGAAGGGACAGTTCATGGAGGACAGAGTAGTGAGCGAAGGTTTTGTAGGGGGCCTTGGGTGGGGCATCAGATGGTGGATAAGATTCTGACACAGAGAGAGGGAAACTGGTGAGAAAGCTTCAACAGGCTAAATAACAACTATACGTGGCTTATGCGGGGAATAGAAAGAAAACATGTTTTAGTTGACACCTTGTCAGGAAGTGTGATGTAAGCCTCCTTCCCCAGACCACCCTCCACATCCTACACACACCACCACTATACAGTAGGGCGACACTGTGGGCTCTTGTAGTATGCTGAAGGTCCAAATAAGCCAAGAGTAAATAACTTTGAAGCTGAGTACCTTCATTCTTATAGCTGCCTTTTTTTGTTTTAATGGGTACTTTCCCCAAAAGAATTTTTAAATTCCCTGCATTACTCAGGAGAGTTTTCTGTGCAGAATCTCACAGAACCTTTTCTCATTGCTGCACTGGGAGGGACATTACTGGTTTCGAAGAGCTGTGATCCTAGAGAGCACGGTGCCCAGGCCTGAGGATGGTGTTGTGGGAAGCCTGCAGGCCTGGGAGCCAAGTAAAACTCAAGGTGTAAAGGAGGACTGCGCCATTTATGAGCCACGCAACCCTAAGACTGTTCTGAGCTTTAGGTTCATCTGTAAAATGAGAAGGGCATTAGCCCGTCTTGCCAAATTATGGGTGAGAACTTTCTGCAATGTGGTATGTTCTTTAAATGTTAAGAAAAATTATGTAAGTGTGTATTACTATTATAATTATGTAAAAAAATGTATACTACTATTACTCTGAAATATTATAGAGACGTTAAGGTTTTCATAGTTCCATTGCCAGGAAGTGATATGGACATTACGGCCACATGGAAATGTAACAAAGATAGTGTTTGCACAATGAGCGGCATCTCCTAGTAAGAGAAACAGGCACCGGCCCTGGGACTTAGGAGGAAAGCCTCACTCATGCAGCTGCCAACATCCAGAAATTCACCAGCAAAAAGCACCATCCACACTAAACAGAGCTTCACAAATGAAACTCTAGGTCAGGGCTGAAAATTTCTAGGACAACGATGAGCTACAAAAGCTCAGGAGGCACTGCAAAATCGGTACAATTGCTGCCCATACGGCTAAATCACACCATTTCTGGTGCTCAGATGGCACGTTTCTGAAGACAGGAGTGCTGCCGTGCTCGGGTGAGGCCAGTGTTCCCGAGGTCTCAGCACTGGTTTACTGCGATGGAGGAAAGAGCAGCCGCATTCTCAAGAGGGAGGAAACCAGAGCTCCGAACTTGGTGGCTGGCAGAGAGCAGATGAGGTCAAAAACTTGGGGGCTGAGGGAGTCAGAAGGGTCACCATCTCTGGTGTTGAAAGACCCCAAGGGCAATGGCAAAAGCAGAGGAAAATTTCTCGTATATTGTCGTCTCCATTTGCCTAATCTGAGAAAAATAAATGTCCATTAAATTTTGAATCATATTGTTCCTATGAAAGAAAAACGATGCTTTGATTTAAAACTGTCCATCTATTGCTGGTGGGTGGCTCTAAAGCGGCTGTTCACGTTGTATTTTAATCCCCAATGGCGTCTGAATATGCACAGGCCACATTCAAGTTCCACATGAAAAGATGCTGTCCGGAAAACAGTGCTAGCACAATTTCATTTTCACGTGACCTAAACATGAAGCATCGAGAGATTTACACGAATGCTAAGAGAATTTTCTGTTTTGTGCATGGCTATTTCTACCATTCTGAGTCAGTGGGAGTCAGCGGTGCCCAGACTTTTGGACAACACAGATGTGGTGCCAACTCCTCAGTGGCAAGGAAGGGCATTTAAAAAGCAAAGAATACAAAATCTAACCACCAATCTCCTATCATCTTCATTTCACTAGAGTAGTTTAACACCCTAAAATGATACCTGCGCTTCTCACTTCCCCACAGACCATTGAAAACCTGGTCATTGGCTCATAGAGCTATGTTCAGAAACCACTGAACCGCCTTCACCGGTGGCAAATGCATGCCAGAAAGGCTTCTTTTTCAAAATTAAGTTTAAGACAATGTTCCTACAATTAATATTTTTGTGTGGATTCCTAAAATTTTGGTCAACTTTGTGTTTCCAAATAAGAAATCAAAGTTAGTGACAAACTAGGTGTGCTGCCAAACCCTGGGATGGGATGAGGACATAACCTACATTTGGGTTAGAGAACCCGAGTTATTCTGACCCCACCTACCTCCATGTCCCCTCCCCCATCAGTTACCACTACTGTAGAAGCTCCACCCATATCCTTTCTGCACAACTGTAGGGACCTGTCACCTCCAGAGGAATCCAAAGCCCTCCATCCTGTGACTCTGCCTTAGAGTACAGGAACTATTATTAATACATCTCACTGTACTGGGTCAGAGCTAAGCTCTTTGCTCTGCTATGGAGACCAATGACCAGCCCAACAACACTTCCAGGCCAGCTGGCCCCACGACCCTGGGTCATAGCCTATCCAGCATCTGTCAGTTCCTGCCTTGGGACCTTTGCCTAAGCTCTCCCTAATGCCTGGAATCCCCTTGCCCCAAGGCTCTACCAGGCCAGTGGCTCCCCATCCTTCACAGGTCAAGTGTTCCTGCAAGACATTTAATTTCAAATCCAAATCAGGAGCCCTTACCAATTTCTTGCTAACCTTAAATTTTGCCTTAAGAGCACACTGATCAATAGTAGTATGTCATATTTACATGCAGACCTAACTGCACGGCTGGTGATGCCCTTTGTTCTAAGACAGAAAGCTTCCAGGACAGGGATCCTAACTGTCTTGGTCACTGCCTTACTCTCTAGGGCCTGACCTGGGCAGGTGTTTCACTGTAAGAGATGCACACTCAGCTCACTGGGATCTTCCTTCCTTTCCAAGCCCTGTCCAGGCTGTGGCCCTCTTCCACACCGCATTGTCACAAGCTACCTTCCTCCTTAAAGGTCAGCTCAAATCCCACATCCTTTTCCCTTCAGAAATTTCCCTAGCACACTGCTTCTTTACGAATGCCATCACTGCTAGCATTGAGGGCATGCCTACCATGTGCCAGACACTCTATTAAGCACTTCACACGTATATATGAATCTCACTGCTCCTCACTGAAATCCTGATGAGGCAATCACCACACCCATTTTACAGATGATTCAGCTGAGTTAAGGAATTGGTCTGAGGCTGCAATGCTGGCAGGTGGCAGAGCTGAGCTCCAAAACCAGCTCTTGTCATGTCAGCTCCAGGGTCTTTGCTCTCTCTTGCTGTCTGCTCTGTGGACCTATGACTTTCTTGGCTCTCTGAGGGCCAAAAACATCTCCAGAATCGCTGTGCTTCCTTGGCCTACTGGGGCATGACCAACCTACCAAGTGATACAAATGCTGAGTAGCAAAGAGTTCCTCTGACTACGTGGATGAATCAGGAAACAGGTAGCAGTACTCCTACCCACTTGTCACCTCTGGGAACAGGCCTGGGTTCCTTGAAGGAATAACTGAGGCTCTCACCTGACACAGGTGGGATTTCAGGGGACCAATGAACACACCACATTCTTGGGAAAGAAAGGCATCTCTGGCATGACATGAAGATGGCCCTTCCAGAGAGAAAATGTGAACATACCTGGGATCGCGACTCATAATCCATCATACAGTCCCTACGTCTGTGCCCTCTCTCCATGGCAAAAGTTTTCTCCATCACAGGTAGGGAAAGATCCCGCTGAGGAAGTCCTGGGAGAGAAAGGCAGCATGAAGGTACCAAGCCCGGCCACCCCTGCCCATGAGCCAGAGAGGTCAGAGGGTGGGACTCACTGCTTCTGGGATTCCTGGTGTACGGCCAGCGGTCTCGAAATTCCAGGTCTCTGCTCCTGCCCCTCCGGTCCCAGGCCCGCTCCCAGGCCCGCTCCCGGTCCCAGTCTTGCTCCCAGGCCCGCTCCCGGTTCCGGTCCCAGTCCCGGTGTCGGTCACGATCCCACTCCTGGTCCCAGTCCCGGTCCCGGTCCCGGTCTCCTGAGAAAGCCAGACATTGGAGGTGTTAACAAGGAGTTGTGACACACACACTTGTCCTTCACATGCACTCTCTCTCTCGGAGGGCAAATCCCAGGCTGTCTCTGGATGCCCCAATGCAATCTAGACCCTTCCCAGCACCCTGGACCTGGAACAGTTTCAGGGGCTTTGCCTGAGGGTAGGCAGGGGGGACTGCTTCAGCCCTACCTCCAACACTCCTGCTGGGTCCCCAGTTTCTACATGGTCAAGTCCACACTCAGGAAAACTGTAGACCTTCCATGTCTGGCTCAGCCTGGCCCATGTCAATGTGCAAGATGCCCTGCCTACAATCCCCACCCAAAGTGATGCTTTAAAAAGTTCTCTGAAGAACCTTTAACAAATAAAATGGCTTTAGAGGCCAAGGGGCAATGGACTTCACCTCTTCCAGAGAGCATGGGCACAGCCTGAGAAAGCTCGCTGTAAGTGTCCAAGAGTCTCAAATATTTCTCTCAGCATTTAAAACAGTATTGTATTTTGCTCCATATACTGTATTTGCTTTGATATAAAGTCTCATTATGTCACTAAATTACATTCTCCTCAGATCTCTGAGCAGCAAGGGCTGCCCCAGGGAAGGTGGCGATGGCCTCACTGAGCGTCCCTATGAGCACATATGGCAGAGTTGGAGAAAACTGGGCTCAAGTCTGGGAATGCACCCCAATGGGTGGCAGTGCAGCCTGCCTGGGTTACTCACTGCAGAAACAGGCAGAGCGTGGTGGTGGGGATGCCGCTCCCTCTCGGCTCATGCTGTCTTCACTGTGGCCGTCACCGCTGCTGTCTGAGAGGACAGCAGACACCGACTCAATGTTTTGGTACCTCATACCCACTCACAAGTTTCCCCGAATGCAGGAGTGGGAGTCCCTACCCCTGCCAGAGCATACCTCCAGGAGAGGCTGCAGTGATTGGAGCCTCACGTGCCCCTGCCTCCTACCTGGGCTGTGTGGGGACATGGCTGAGACTGCTACCTCACCTCCAACAACCGTAGCTACATACAGCTTTGGGGGCACCACATCCCTAGGTTTCACAAGAAGGAGCCGGGGCCATATAGAAGCTCTCCAGTTCCTCAGGGAACCCCTTTTACTTAAGTGTCACCTTTCACACCTCAGGGCACTGGTTCTTAATGGGATGATTCTGTTCCTCAGGGGAAACTGGCAATGTCATACTTGGTTGTCATAGCCTGGGGGGGTGGTGCCAGTGGCATCTTGTGGGTATAGAGGTCAGGGTGCCACTAGACACCCCACAATAGGAAAGCCCTCCTGTGAAGAGAACTATCTGGCCCAGGACACAAGCGGTGCCAAGGCTGAGAGGCCCAGGGGCTCGCGGCCTCCTGATGGCCTCTTGGTCTCACCTTCTGGCTCATACATCTCCTTGTAACTTTCCAGCAGAGTAACTAGCTTTTCACAGCTCTGCGGCTTTTTTGCTCGCACCCAAGGCTTGATCCTTTCAGGGAGAATGGTCAGGTACTGCTCAAGAACCAAGAGCTCGACGATCTCCTCCTTGGTGTGAGTCTCCGGCTGCAACCAATCGAGGCAGAGGTTTCGGAGTTTGATCAAGGTCTTCCGGGGCCCAACAAACTCCACGTAGAGGAAATTCCGAAACCTCTGATGAAAGAATTCAGAGTCAGCTGCACCTCCTCCTATGATGGCATCCGGCTCCTTAGTCAAGTCACTGTCTAGCTCATATAGATCTGGGGCCCACGACCTCTTGGGTTTGCTGGCGGACAAGTACTTTGGAGGCAGCATTTCTCTAAGTAAAATTTTCAGTGTTGGAACCGAACATGAATCAACAGGAAAGATGCAGCAGCCTGTGACAGTCAGTACTCAGGGACCTGCAGATCGTAAGGAGATACACACATGTCCCAGAAGTCGAGGACTAGGCAGCAGTGTGCTGCTGCCCGACAAGGGGTATCTACAGTGCTTTGTGCATCACGTGGGGGAGAGATGCACAAGCCCCCCCATACACAGACACACACAGGACACCGAGTGTGCCTCAGCACAGGCGCTAAGGCATGACTTTTGGGCACCCCAGGGCCTGTTTGAGGAGTCAGCTCTATTAATTGGTTTTGTGACCCTGGACAACTTACTCAATGTCCTAGAGTCTGTCCCCATAGCTGCAAATAAAGAACAACAGACCCCCCCCCGATCCCCCTTTGAGATCTGTGAAGCTTAAATAAGCTAATACACCTAAAAGGCCCAACTACAGAAGCCCTGCACAGGGGAAATGCTCAGGGTGCTAGCTGGTACTAAAACTGGGTGTCAACTGTTTTCTTAGCAAAAACAGACAGAGGAAATTAGGGAATGGGGACCAACTCTGCCATTTCTGAGCGTTTCTTCCCTTAACACAATTGTAAAGGCAGCAGACGTGTGAAAGATGGAAAAGCACATGAAAATGTCACAATTGTTCAGGGTGACAGGATGGCTAGTGCTCTTATTTTCACGGACAATTTCTCTGCGCCAATGCTGCTGCACAAAGTGTGGCTACTTCAATCAAAATTCAGTAAAATTAAAAATCTAGCTCCCCAGCCCCACTAGCCACATTTCACCGGACAGCACAGGACATCTCCAGCATGGTGGCAAGTTCTGTTGGCTGTATAGTGTCTGTGTCTGCAGGTATGCACAGGATGATCCCTAATGAGGCAGTGAATGCCCTCCTAAAGAGCGTCTGTCTCCAAACCCAGCTTCAGGCTCCTGCCACTTAGGTCTTTCCTGAGACTCCTTTTATTGGGTGTTCCAAGCGCTGATCACATTTCTTTTTAAATCTTTGAGTTAACTGGCTTGTCTCTCCATAGCAATCTGTCAACTCTATGATGGGACTGGAGACAGACGTCTCCATCACTGTATCCCCTTGCGCCAGACACGAAGCCAGGTATCAACACTAACACTGCATGCTGGGAATAACCTGTGCAAACCCATTTAACAATTGGATTTAGACACAGGCCTGCAAAAGCACGGCACATGTCAGGGAGAGGGAACGCCCTGGGTTAACCGCTAGGTCTATGTCTAAGACCTACTCTTCCACCAGTCCCTTCGCAGACAGATATGTCGGTGAAGCTCTCTGACAACGGGGCCTTACCCTGCGGGGAAATTAAATGAAATTTTGGTGAATTTGTAGAAATCCTACACAGCTGACAAACCCATGTTATCCACATAACCAGTGCAAATGTGATGAAATAGCCATCGGGCTTCTTCATGCTATTGCACACGCCTTCGCCTTGCAAGTCTTGCCAAAGGTTTACCTTATCGCTAAAGAACAAGCTTTCTACTTTGACAAACGTCTGTATTGTTTATTTGCATAGCTGCCTTAATTTTTAATTCTCTGCTTCCTCCTTTAAAAAAAAAAACTTTTTAGGCTGAGTATAACAGCTGATTTTCAATCTTTTTTTTCCTCATGAAACCATTAAGGCTATACATTTCCCTTTACTTAAACCATTTTAGCTGCAAATTCAGTTCTATTATGTAGCCTTTTTATTGTTGGTCAGCCACAACCGGTGTTAAAGTAGGCAACATAAGGAAAACAATCCAGGTCTGGGTGGCAGAATTAATTTACCTGATAGTTTTGTACTTCTGTGAGGGCTGCCACTCCCTCCCTGTCTTCCCTGTACTCCTTAGGGAGCAGAGGTAACTATAGGAGGGTGCTAGTTAATACTCTGCTGGATGAAAGAGTTCCACAGCAAGGGAAAGGGCAAGTGCCAGGGCTCTAGACCACTGGTGTGACATCTTGGATGAGAGTACAACTTTACCCAGGACCTAAGAGGGACTGCTCCTGACCAGAGCACAGTCCTCAAAACCCAGTGCCCATGTGGGAGAAAGGGGAGGGCAGAGAGCTCAAGCCTGCCCTGTGGCATCCAGACTCAAGAGAAAACTCCAGTCCCCTGGATGACACCAGCCCAACCTCTCAGAGATAACAGGACACCCTCGGGTACGCACATCACCTTTTGGAGAACAGGATCCTTTCTGGAACTTCAGAACAGGCCGCTATCCACAGGAACAGAGTCAAAATGCCAGGGACCTGCAGACATTTTAAAGAAAGAAATACGCAGACAAATAAACATAAAAGAAATGTAAAAAGAACATCAGAGAATTAATTCTCCAAATGGCTGTGAACTCAGATACCATTACAGATGAGGCCTTTTCTATCATTTTCAAGGAAAAGTCAATTCTCATGTCATATAAACCAACCAGAGAAGAGAAACAGAAAGCTTTCAAATTTTCTTTATGAAACCAGAATAATTCAAAAACCCAAGACAAAGATTAGCACTAACAAACCTCAGGCCAAACTCACTTATGAAAGCATACATAAAAGCCATAACGCTATCACTATTGATCATTATTCTATAGAGTTCTACCCTACTTCAACAAGGCAAGAAAAACAAATCTGAGGCACAGAAAAGATATAAAACTATCATTTTCTGATAAGATTGTCCACTCAGATACTGTGAATCAATGGAAACAGACCTTGTAGTAATTTAACAAGAAAATCACTTGTAGCAGACTCAAGTATGTATTAGCAAATTTTCTTAAATGTGAAGAATTCCATTTTCAAAATAAAAAAATGAAAAAGTAGCACCTACATGACTAAAATGATAAATTATATTGCAACATAAAAGGCAGTAACTGAAGACACATAAGATAACTATGGGAGACATATGGATCCAGTATACTGAAGCTTTAAGTCCTCTCCCAAGTTAATCCACGTTATCTCATGGAATTTCAAAAATATTGATGTTGTAAAGCTGGACAATGGTTCTAAAGTTGACCTGGAAGAATTTCATTTGGCTCGGTATTTTGAAAATTCATATGAAAAGGCCAACAAGCCATACACAAAATTTAAGAAATGTTTTAATATAATCTCGGGGTAAGAAAAGTTCTTTTACAATAGCACTAAAGGCTGAAAGACGACATAAAAATAACAAAGAATGGTCTTCTCTATATCAAGGCCAAATAAGACAACAAAAGTCACTTACAACTTATGGCAAAAAGACAGATTCATTTAAGAATCGCAATACAAAGTTACCATATAGTTAAATATTTGAGTCTATAAAAGTGGCATTAAAAAATAGTAAGGGACATAAAAGCATTTCAATAAATAGTAATAGGAAAACTAGCCAATCTTTAACTGGGGGAAAGGTCACACATACATAAGAATGCTAAAACTGAAATCAAAAAAAACCAAATGAAATGAAAAGATTAATTTTTATTATCCAGGAGCAGGGAAGGGCTCTTCACACTTGACAATAAAATCAGAAAATACTGAAGACAGCTTTGGTTTTACACGTATACTTCTCTATTAAGTTAATTTTTCTAATAGGCATGTATTTGAAGCATAAAGAACAAACAGGTGAAAACTATATAAGAGCTGAAGGCTTAAAAAATTTGACAGGGAATCAATAGTTCTCCTAAGAAAACATAAATACGCAAACCTGACTCAGGAAGCAGAGGAAAACTGAGGAAGTAAAGTTTCCAAGACCAAAGCATTATATCATGTTATAAAAACCGTCTGGGTCACAGAACAAAGATGGAGGACCTCATAATTCATTAGTGATACGACTATTTGAATGTTCCCAAGTATCCTGCCAGCTCCTATGGAACTCACTCACTCCTCAGGTTTAGGACTGCCGTAGCCACACGTGATCTCTGTTAAATATGCTCAAGATTTTACAACCAGGCCAATGAACAACCCTTGGTCAGCAAGAGCTTTAAAAAATGAAAGATTTTTAACAGGAAAACCTTAGAAAAATCGGACTGTAACTATTCCTTCCCACGATGGCACAGGAAATTCATCTGAGAGTAAAAAAGGGCCTCGGGAATAGACTCATCATAAAGGTAGATGATGTACATGTCTGTGTGAAAAAACTGGAATATTCATGTACAGCTTGTGGCAATGTCAATTTTATGCAGAGCAACCTGGCTACTTATCAAAATTAAAAATGTATATATTCTGTCCTATAGATTCTACTTCTATGACTTTATCCTGGAGATAAGCAAGGACATATGTGTAAGAATATATTCACTGAAGTAGCTGATAATGGACGACAGCTATTATTTGGAATATTTAAAGCTCTCATAAAGCAGTAAGATAAATGGCCCAACGTTAAAATTAAGAACATTAATATAAGGTTCATAAAATTAGTGATGAGCTAGTATTCACATCAGAAATAAATGCAAAATTACATCAGAAATCAAAAAAATGCGAAATATTACAATAAACACTCTTTTGCCCATCAAATGGGCAAATATTTCAAAAAATAAAAATCGGTGGTGAGAAGCTGGCTGGTTCAGATGTGAATCACATTTCTGGATGTCACTGTGGCATAAGTTTAAAAAAAAACCAAAATATTAAAAATCAGCAAGTCTATTTAAGTACAAAGATAATCAAGACAAAGTATTAGAAAACCAAAAGGCTAAAAATAAAAAGTCAGCCATCTACCATGATTAAGTCCTTATATATACATCTAATTTCCAGTTTATAAAAGGGAAAACCCTTTAGTACTAAAAAGCTATTGCACTAAACAATGGCAGTAACACGATTTTACACATGGAGCCATGGAAAGGGACGAGCATGTGTCAGAGAAGTATATATCCTGTTAACACATTGATATATGACTGACGTCCTGACACGGGACAGAACAACCAAGAGTCAAACTCAGGAAAAGGAAACACTGGTGGTGGTCAACAGTGTCCCACAGGGTTACTGATACCTACGAGATGAGGCTGGGTGCCCCTTGCCCCTAGCTCACCCTGTCTTCCATTTGCAGTCTAAAGGGATACTGTGAGTGGGGCCAGACACTGAGTCAGTACTTGCCAGAGCCCTTGCTCACCTCACCTGGGGAAGACCAGATTCCCAGGCCAACACCTTCAGGACAGAGTCTCTGGCCAATCAAAAGCATAACTGCTCTACCCTCTCCAAACACTTCCCCAGTCTGGCTTCAGCCTCCACCAGCAACAGCCACGCCCACCATGAAGGCAAACAGAGGACAGTGGTTTGGAGGTGGCTAAGAAAGCAGCAAAAAAGGAGTCATCTAAAGGTTTGTCTGATCAGATCACGGGGAGTGGAGGTTGAGGACAAGTCTGTCCAGGGCCAGTCCATCAGTAAGTTTCCACATATTATCAGGGATGTGCTTGAAGACGCATGACTGCAACAGACAAGGAACGTCTGCACTTCCATCTTTCTCATCCCTGTTATTTCCACCTTTATGGGACTGACATACAGAAGGTGTTCGAGAAACTCTTTTTTGCACCTAGATGCAAAACGTTTAATAAATCCAATCTAGATAAGTCTACATAATAGTCAACAACCATGAAAGGCTATTCCAGGAACACAAGGATGACATTCCGTTAGGGTAAGCTGTTACATACCATGGTTTAAGGGGGAAGGGGACACATGGCACTGCCACATATAAAAAACATCGACAAACTTCAACAGCCTTTTCTTATAAACTCTTAGCAAAGACGCTAAGAGACCATCTAAACACACACAAAAAAATTGATCTCAAATAAATGTGAGCAAACATAAAGGTGTTGTATCTCTAGGTGGGGACAAAGAAAGGAGTCTGACTTTCCACCATAACTACCATTCAATGCTGTTCTGGCAGTCCTAGCTAATGCAACTGAAGAAAAAAAAAAATGAAAGGCATAAGTTTGTGGAAAAAGCATTATTCTGAACTGAAAAACCTTATCAATAAATACAGCAAGAAAAAAATCCTATTAATAGCAAAATAAATTCCGATAAATAAATTCAACAGTCTGCAACCCCACACGAAATTTTTTAAATGTATAGAAGAGTATAAAACAAGTCCTAAATAAATGAAAACATTTTTGGATAGGCACATGGAAATTGTCACGAATCTTTCCTTAAATATAAATGAAAATCTAATAAAAAGGTGGGAGCTTTGACAGACTGAGAATCCAGATCCTTTAAAAGAATAAATGTACAGAAATATCAAGACAATTCTGAATAAGAACGAAGGCAGGTGGGTGGCAGGGGTGAAGGGGTTGTCTGTAAAATGACAAACTTGAAAACAAAGAATTCTTTCCAACACAACCATGAGTGAGTGCAAGGACATACACGAATGGAGCATAACACAGTCCTGAAACTGACTTGTATGTAAGTATATACACACATGGGAATTTAATTGATAATACAGTTTTAAAATCAAGAACAGCATTAATTATTTAAATACGAACTAGGCACTTTCTTAGAACTAAATGTTGAGTACATATTCCAAGGAGGTTGGAGTAGGCCTTAGAGATCAGGGAACCAACAAAGCCAGTGCTGGAGTCTGGCTTCTTCCTCAAGAAATCCTATATTTCAGCTATGGGTACTCTAGAAGGCTAAGGCCTCTAAAGCCAATGACAAACACACTTTATTCTCACTAAAATAAATCACTGCATTCAAAAATTTCACCAAACAAGAGAAATTAAAACATGAAATCTTTAATAGAATGTTATGTAACATTAAGTCATGTTTCCAAGAAATTTTGTAGCTTTATTTTCTGATCATAAACATACAAGGTAATACAAACTCAGACATTACAGAATATTTAAAGACTGCAGGCCACACCCATTGATCACGTGTTGTTATACTAAACCTTTGAAAATCTATATATACATACACTAACATTTTGTTTTTACCAACATGAGACCATGCCAGGAGTTCTGCACATGTATAAGCCCAGTAATTTATGATGAGTATCTTTCTATAAAAGCGCATACAGACTTACCTCATTCTTTCTAAAGGCCACACAATATTCCATTCTATGGGTACACCAGTTTATTTAAACGCGATGGAAAATGACTAATGTAAAAAAACAAATGTTTGCATTAAATGAAAATATTAGGGTATGAAACTGTATGGCACATGTGGCATTCTTAATTTAAGTATATCTATTTATAGATACACAGAAAACAATGTGAATGTTCACGCAATGGAATGTAAGGAAGTTTTTAGAAAACGAAGCTATAAATGGAGATGTATTTATATGGAAAGTCTTGTATTGTTAAATAGCTGCAAAGTAGTACGTATAAGCTCACGTGTATACACACATCCATATAAATGGAGACTAAAAACATGATGACTACATCATACGAGGTCTCTGAACCTCCCCCAACCACTAACACCTTACATATTCGCTCTTATAGCCTGAGTTTGAAATGGTAATAAATTGGGGCCATGATCTCACTTATGTTAAAAAAAAAAATTATACACAGGTACTTAAACATATGGTAGTATGTACAAATTAAACTGGAAGAAAACTTCCATATAAACTTTTATAAACACTATTCATAAAATGGAGAAAATCAGAATGAATGATCAATAAATGAGCATTTCCATTTCTTTTTGAATTTCAATTTAGTGTTACTTTAAATTCACAATCAGAAAAAAATTTCAAATATTTGGAAGTATGTTCAATTGCTGTTTGTCTTCCCTTTTACTTTCTGCTTATTATTGCTCATCAGTACCCCTATCCCCTGCAGTGTCCCCAGGACACACTTGCAGCTCACTCTGTGACTACTTCATGCGCCCTCTTGGCTACCCCGTAATGGTCCCAGGAGTCTGCCATTGGCTATCTGTAAATCCCTCTGGGCCAGTGCACTGCTGATGGGGCTCCATATCCAGACCTTGACCTCATCGACAGCTGTCCCATTTGGTAGTTCAAACTGAATTCTGGCTGCGTGGCAAACCCATCACCTTCATTTCCTGACTTGGTGGGCTCTCACATACCCAAAGTTACTAAAGGTTCCACATCTCTCTCTACTCTCTTTGGAGCAGAAATCCTAGTGTGAGTCAAGTAGCCAAGGGCAGGATTTTTTAAAGTCTGAGGATATGGGTTGGGACACACAGGAAATAGGCACAACTCTGGTCCTAGGGGCCTAGATACGCCACCAATTCCAAGGGGAGAGAAGGAAAGAAGACAAATGATGGGAACCAGCAGTAAAGTGTCACCCTCCATATGGGCAGGTTTTCTAGCTGTTCTTCCACCTCCAAATATCTGTTCTTAAATACACTGGACATCTAAGCATGAAATGTAAGCACTGTACGCAGTGTCAGGAATGAGCTGGACTGTCTAAAACCACAGGACAGTAGCTGCCTGCTGGATAACGGTGCTGCCACTGTGGTTTACGTGGCAGTACTTCTATCATTTGAGTGTTTTATAGTACTTTACTATTATTTCATAAAAATGAGTAGAAAACAAAAGCATGGGTCTCACAATCAATGTAACTGAAACAAAGAAAGATGGAATTTTTCAGGCCTTCCTGCCGCAATTAAGGGGTCTTTGGCCTCAGTCAGAGGATCAATGAATGGCTCCAGTGTTCAGCTGAACTGGGAAGAACTCAAACAACATGAATCAGAGGCTGGAAATGTGGCTGGGCTGTGTTCGGAAAGAAATTCCACGACCCCACTGTTTGCCCTCAGGCTGCCTACATCCAGTCAGTCGCAAGAGAAACTCCATGACACCTTCATCAACCTGTTTCTACTTACTCACTCTTGTCCCTCATCAAGTACGCCTGGACTCAGCCCCCTCACTTGTTCCACCTACCTTGTGAGGGGCTGGAATTGAGACCTTTAAAGTCAGGAACCAAGGCAGTTACTGTCTTCATTTCTCACGGACAGCATGCTGTGCAGCCTCCTCTCTCTCCTCATGCGTACCATCCTCCTGCCTCTCTGCTGACTGACATTCTCTACATCAGCATGCACGTGGAGGAAAATGCCAACCCGGCCCCAGTGCTCCCTTATCTCTCAGGTTAGATGCTTAACACCAAAAGACTCATCAGTCTGGGGCCTGTTCAGCCAAACTCCCCGAGGCTACCAGTAAAACTTGCAGCTCAATTGTCTAGGGCTGTGGTTCTCGAACTGGGGGTGCCAAAAAGTAATCTGCGGTACCTATGAAAACTGTACCTGCCTCTACAGGTGTGACAACTGGGGAGGTCCACTATTCCAACAAGCACTCTGGGACCTGTACTTTGAGAACCACTGCTCTAGGCTTAGGTGTCCATATGATCCAATCAACTATGAACAGGCACACAAGGACGAGAGAGGCTGGTGGGGAAGAATCTTATATAGGAATGTGAGCAAGGAGTCAGACCACTGCCCCTGGCACGCTGGCCATGACCTCCCACTCTGGTCTGCTGGGTGGCTCCTCTCGGATAATCTCCATATCACCCGGGGCTCACCTCTAGCATGTACACTGAGCACTTACCACAATGCAGCAAAACCTCCTTAGTGTTGTCCATTCTTGAGGGCTCTCTCCCTAAATTCTGAAAAATGGGAATTTAGTTTTATGATCAACCCCCATATAGTTCTACACAAATAAGGCTACTTTACAGAGACAAAAAATACCTTCTGAGTCCATATAACTTCTCTGACCAGATTTAGATGTCAAAACTTGGCTGATAAGATTTTTTTTTTTTTACAGGAGGGAGGGGATGACAAAGCAGGCCATAAAGCACTGCTCATCTAACCATCCAGAAGAAAGAGTGACTCTGATCAGACCCAACTTGAATGGAGATTGTGGGGTGGGGGCTGTGGGCTAGAGCTTCTGCTATCATGGTACCCCCAGCAAGAACTTCACTGCAACCAGATGGTGGCACAAAGCTGCCTTCCATGCCAGTGCTATCCAAGTTTGTCCCTATCTTCATGATTCCATACTCACCAAACAACCTTCGTATATGGTTTTGTTTCCCATGTAGGTCTGCCTACAGGGAGAGAATTTGCTGATCATACACACTGTGAGTATTTGGGTCCTTGCTATAGTGATCTCCTACCATAAATCAATAAACCAAAATTGAAAGACCAGTAATGCCATATTTCAGTCATACTATTTTCCAAAACAAACTGATGTCAGTATGGCTCACACTAAGTCTCCTGAGCTTTATTAATATGGATGAGTCCTTAGGCGAAACAAGGTTTCTCAGTTTCCACAGGCTTGAGCACCAGACACTGGATACTTGGAGCATTCACTGAGACCACGAATAAACCAACCCACCCCCCAGGGCCCATTTGAGAAGGTATGTCAGCCCTTCCCCAGGTGGTAAAACCATCTGCATAGCCACCTATCTCTGTGGTGAGCATGTTTCCTTATGTTCCATTTAATTGGAGTTCTCATCTTGTAGACATTGAGTCCAGGGATTATGTCATATACCTCTGAAGACCTGAAATCTAGCATGACTCTGTCCTGTCCCGGATCAGGCACAGCAAGGCTTGCTGTTGGAATGAACACCTTTTGGCTATTCTGCTCACTTCCCTGGGTAATAACATGATTCACGAGTCTGATCTGAGTCAGCCAGCACCCATGAACAAAGAGTGCAATCCCTGCTGAATCCGTCTCCTCAATGTGGCTCCCAAATCCATCTGCTTCACTTATTCCCCTGCTGCAACTCTCATCTCTCACTTGGACCTGAGGTGGTCTCCCTGTACCCACTGTTTCTACCTTCCTCTTCTGAATCCTGCAATAAGATGATATTTTTAAAAACCCAAATCTGATTTTTCATGGTCAGAATTCCTCAATGGCTTTCCACTGAGCTTCAGACCAAGCCCAAATACTTCCAACTGATTACAAGGCCTTTCACAATACAGCTCCACTTTTTCCCACCATGCCACCCTAACTCTGTCCTTCACTCTGCTCTAGGCCTCCTGGACTTTTGGCTCTTTTCTTTGGATCCCTTAGGAAGGTCCCTGTCCCTTCTCCTTAAGATTACTCTTCCCTTGACAGATTATCATCCACTACTCTTTATGGCTCAACTTTAATGTCTTTGACTTTCTCAGGGAGGCTCTACATGGACTCTGCCAGATTAAGTTAACTGCCTGCAGTGAATGTTCTCTTTTAAAGGCAGGAGCCACACAATTATTTTTTCAATGTCTTACATTACCTAAGAGACTGTGAGCTCAAGGGGAACACTTCATTTCCTACTTGGGGCCATGTCTGATAGATGAATGATGAATCGCTCATGCTTCTTTAATCACCCAATAAGGAAGAAAGAGTAGGCCAGAAGAAGTAGCTTTATGTTGGGAAGAGTTAGGACACTGAGAAGGATGGCCTGAGGCCAGAAGAATTTCTGGAGAACACATGATCCACTAGAGAAGAGTCTGTGCATTCTCAGAGAGCACAAACAGTGCTTGTGTGGCTACATGGAACACGTGTTCAGGACAAGTGTCAGGATGAGGAAGGATATGCTGCTCACTCCAAGGATGGATGTGGCAGTGTGAAACGAAAATTCAGCTCACCTGGATTCAGCCACCTAGTGTTTGGACCTAGGCCCTCCTCCTCTTGCCAGTCGTTTCTGAGAAGGGTAGAAGTGCAAGAAGGCAGAGCTGGGGAAGGAAAACACAAGACATCAAATTTATTTCGCAATTACTGGACACCTCAGGCTGGAATGATCCCACGACAGCTATATCTTTATCTCCTATAGTAAGTGACAAAGGTCAAAGGAGACCAGGAAGAACAGCTCCCCCCGCAACTTTCCCAGAATGGAAAGGCAATGAATGGGCTGTGCATCCTGAGGTACATGTTGTACCCTGGGCTGTAATCACCACCTTTTCCCAATGAGGTTATGTCCATGGATGTGCAAGTCAATCTCTGGGTGTCTTAGAACCTTTTCTAACAAGCAAAGCAAAATAGTAAAGACACGGACTGGATTAAATCAATTCAAGAACCCAATTTCCCACATATTAGCTATGTGGCACTGGCCATCCCTTTTAAAGAAAGGGACACGTTACAGATTAAAAATTAGAGGAAAAAAATGGTTAAGAGAATACTATTATTTACTGCTAATTACATGCCACGTACCGAGCTTCGCACCTTACTTTTATTGTCTGTTAATCCTCACCACAGTGTTATTTTCTGGCTCTCACTTCACAGAATAGCAAAGGTTCAGAGAACTCAATCTCAGAGCTCATGGCAAACTAGTATAGATCAACCTCAAGTCATTTTGAAAAAACAGTACATCCGTTGATGATTCTCATGGAGGCCTTGTGGAATAATGACATAGGCATCCCTTACGAAAGTGAATTGAAACTCGAGTTCTGCCATTTAATAGCCAGTGATGCAGAGCCAGAAATTTAACTCTGCTATAAATTTAAGTAATACAAAGGGACTAGCTTACGTTAGGATCTTAATGCTATTATCACTAAGAAATGATATCATTAATCTTATGTAATATTTTGGAGGATATCAACACGTTCCCAATAGATTAACAATACATACTTTAAGTCCCACTGTGAGGCAGAGCATGCATTCAACCAGAGGCCGCTGGGGGAAGTACCTCTATGGTAATGGTTCTGGTTTAAGTTAAAGCTGTCACTGTCAATATACAATTAGGTTTCTCCCACCACCTATGTGGGAAAGAGGAATCCAGTGTCACTTTCCCTATTTCAAAAACAGAAAAAGAGATCTGATTGATTGATTTAAAGAGTCTTGGTGTAGCTAGGACTAGAAGCTCTTCCTCTTACCTCAATATGTCACCCCCCCATCGCCCTCTCCTGGCAGTCCACTGGAAGGTGCAGCAAAAGCGTCATAAGCAGCTCTGACCACACGTGGCTCCTCCCCCAACTCTCCTAAGAGGTGGTCCCACCCCATTTAGCTCTCCCACAGCCCGCCCCACCAGGGCTTGGGAAGCCCAACTCCAAACCACGCCCCTACAGCCTAGGGAGTGCCCTCCTTTAGGGCATCTCCCATGCCACATGGCCCTCATGACCATTTACTGAATTCTCCACCCCACCGGCTTCATGCCTTCCCCTTTGCACAAACCCTCACTGCCCTTGGAACCTCCAAACCCCAACTTATATGCACAACCCGCCGCCTCCGTTTTCTCACTAAAGATCCTGCCCCTTCCAAATCCATTAAAATTCCTAAATTCTGAACTCGTTTTCCTACTAATTGACCCTCAGAACTGTGCAGCTGAACTTTGTCCCCACATTTCCCGACACTTGGCTTTGGCGCCTCTCAGGAAACAGACCGTCACGTCGCGCGGCCACCGGGAGATGGCGTCATTGAAGCAAACGCACCAGGCTTGCCAAATAGGCGCCTGCGTAGTAGCCAACACAGACGGCAGAAGCAGGCTCTGTGCCCAGTCCCTCAGGACACCGAAGCCCCTCAGCCCACCCCTGAAAGCCCCGCTGTCACTCAATGGCACCTGCTCAGTAAGTCTTGGTTGTGACCTCTAGGCTGCCCCCTGCAGCTCTGCCTGATTAAAGATGGCGCCTGCGCAGTAAGCCTCTGCTGCCACCTACCCACCAACAAATGCAAAGCTGAGCTGAACACGGGTCTTCAGCCCCAGTCACTCAGACCAAAGCAGCCCCTCCCCTGGGCCCTCCCTTGCAGTCAGCCCAAAGGTCATTCAAGAGGATGCTTGCCCATGCAGTGAGCCTCGGATGCCATCTGTTGGCCAATGCAGTGAAGTGAGCAGGGCTCCGCAACTCCTCCCTAGGGCACGCCCCTCCAGCTCCACTGTCATTCATTACGGTGCCCTTGCTTGCAATAAGTTTCACCTGCCACCTGTCAGCCAATAATACAGTGCTAGAGTGGGCCGGGCATCTGCAGCACCTCGTCAGTCACTCGGGACAAAACAGTCCCTCCCCTGGGCCCGCCTCCTGCAGCTCCACTGTCATTTAAGATGGCGCCTGTGCAGTTAAGCCTCAGCTGCCATCTGCTGGCCAACAAACGCAGCACTAGATGGGCTGGGGTTTGCACCCTTCCTCAGCCAGTCAAGCAAAACACGTCAGCCTCTCCCTCAGGCCTGCACCCAATGCTCCACCATTCGGGGGCCATCCATCGGCCAACACAATGCTAGAGTGGGCAGGGGTATGCAAACCCTATCAGTCACTCAGGTCATGCGGCCCACCCCCTGCAGCCAGTCCTGCAGTTATTCAAGACAGCACTCGCACAGTCTCGCCTGCCACCTGCTGGTCAACGTAGCACTAAGGTGGGCGGGGCTCTGCAGCCCCTCCCCCAGGCCCGCTCTTGCAGATCCGCCATCATTCATGATGGCCCCTGCACAGTAAGCCTTGGCTGCCACCTATTGACCAGCTACATAGTTGCAGAGTAAGTACTCTGCAGGGCTGCCCATGGATGGCCCCACCCCTCAGCCCCGACACGGCACCTGAGCAATGCATCTTGGCTACTCCCCCGGCCCCTAGCCCTCCTCCCAGCCAAAAGATGGGGCCAGATACATCTTCAAGTGAAAACAGCCCAGGGACAATAGGGGAAGGGGTGAGCCTAGGCAAGGAGAAATAGCAGGTACACTGACAGCAGGTAGCCCTGTCCCTCAGGACAAATAATTCCACAACGGCATCAGCTACAGCAAACTCCAAGCACAGCGCCTGGTGTCACCAGATGCCACAGAACTGGCCAATAAATCAGGCCGCTAGCCATAATCCAATCTCAGAAGTCAGAGTTTAGACCCATGCCAGTCAGAGTGGCACCGACGTGGCAAGTCTCTGCGGGCAAACACATGCCCAGCAAAAAAGGTGTGAGGACGAGAGGGTCCCAGAGCCTCAATCACTGCAATGAACACCAGGCCACCGCGGAGACTACAGACCTTGGTCCTGCCCCCTGCTGTCAGCCAACCAAGACCACGCCTGCGCGGCAAACCTCAGCCAACCCCATCAAAGATGGCGCTAGAATAGGCGGGGCTCACCAGGCTCATCATAGGCCAGGGATAGGCCTCTGCCCCACCTCAATCCACAGTCAGCCAATCAGGACAGTGCCTGCGTAGCAACCCTTGCCGCCCACATCAAACATGGCGCGAGGTTAGACGTCCCCCTCCCCGCCGCCCATCACGGACAGAGAAAACACTCAGGCACGACAGCCCTTGGCCCCGCCCCCAACAGCCCGTAGCCCCTCCCACCGCCACTGCGGCAAAACAAGCCCCACCCACAAAAGCGGCAGGAATGCATGGTGCCCCAAGGATCAGGGACCCTGTGGGATAGGGGTAGTGCTCTGCAGCACCCCCGACTCAGCAGACGAGAGCAGGGTACCCCAAGACCGAGACCGCACTTCCCACACTCGCTAGGAGCGGGCCGCTTCTTCAACACCCCACCCAGGTGAGCTCAAAGTGACAGGAGTCCGCGGCCGCTGCCGCCGTCCCATATCCGTCCCCCACCTCCACCCTAGCAAGATGGCGCGGCAGCCCCCGACTCCGCGACCGCTTCCGGCCGCACAAAATGGCGCTACTGCGGCAAGCGCGGCCGCCAGCCTGGGGAAGACCCCTGGCCAGGTGATGTTGGTCGCCCGCCTGCCTGGGCTGCCGGGGCGATTCCACACCTGCGGCATGTGACCGACACGCCCCACCACACACAGAGGTGCACGGGTGGACAACCCGACTCACCTCACCGTACCACGCTGCGCCCGACGGCTCAGCCACGGCGCAGCCCGTGCACGACTTAGCGTGCCTACACAGCGCCCCGCGCCTGGCGGCACCACCAGCCCAGGGTGGACATGTCTGCTGCTCTTCTCTGTCCTCGTCCTCTGCAGCTCCCAGGCTTCTGCAGCGAGCCCCTGCCCGCGACTCCTTGTGAGGCTCTCTGCAGAGGCGTGACTCCGGCACGGGCCAATCAGCGGCCGCACTACCAACCCTGGGCCCCCTCGCCACACTTCCGGGCCCTGCCAATCAGGCTGCAGTTGCCGTGGCGACGGCTTGGCGCCCAGGCTGGAGGTTGACGTCAACTGAGCCCACGCTAGGGGCCCCAGAGAGGGGTCTAGATAAGCGGGGGTGGGGATGCGGGGGTGCAACCCCCAAAGAAAAGGGAGTAATACGGGGAAATGTCCACTGACGGCTCCCAAAAGTAAAACTGCGTAAGAAAAAATATACATATGTCTAAAAAATGAAAATCTGATAGACAAAAACATGTATGTTGAGGTCTAAAGACAACAAAGTGTGAGAAGAGACTTTTCTGCCTGGGACAAACGAAAGATACGGGGTTCGCTTGTTAATAAACGAAAAGTTCTTGGAAATCAGTAAGATTAAAGACCAAACCAAGCCAGAAAAATGGGCAAAAGGGGAGGAAAGTGGCAAGTCACGGGAAAATACAAATGGCTGACAGACCTGTGGGTGAAAAATGCCGACCCGACTCCTAAACACTAAACCGAAATCCGGACAAGTGCGGTTCATGGGACGTTCTCCACAAAAAAATCACAAGGCAGTGCCTTGTAGGACAGAGCAAGAGACTGTCAGATAACACCAGGAAATCGTATTCACTTGTGACAAAGATGAGGTAGAGCTGTTGGGGACTAATAAGGATCCACGACTCAACAGTTAGTGAAATACACGAGTTGATGAAGTTTGTAGAAATAAACTGGTAAGTGTTTTCATTTGTTTGCAGGTAAAACTTCTGGAAAAGTATACAAGAAATTGTTAACTGATTACCTCTAGGGAAAAGGGATGGGGGAGAGGAAGAAGGAGGGATTTTTCCCTCCTCCAATCCATACAATTTGAATGTCCCTGTCAGAAATATGTATTTATTTTTTAATACTAAAATTAATGAATTACAAAAAGTTCATTTATGTACCTTTTGATACAACTATTCCACTCTGAAGGAAATAACGCCAAGGAAATGAGCAGAGATGTACAAAAGATTATATGCGAGCATATTCATGGAGCACCGTTTTTATCAGAATATATTCCACAGAATAATTGTATTCTCGTCAATCCATACATTGCAATTTTATGTGGCCAATAAAAATGTATGATTTTAATTTTAAAAGAAAGAATTCATAAGATACAGTTATACAAAATGCAGGTTATCTAAGAGCACAAAAAATATACCTCAAATTAAAATTTGTATTTATACTTAGTAGGTATAAATATAAATCTGTAGTTGCTTACTACATGAAGAAGGTCCTGGCTTGGCGTAGGGGATGTTTTAAACTCCTCAAGTCTTCAACAGTTCTTCTCACCCAGGAGTGCCACATAAACAAAATGTGAATGAAAACACTGTTTGCTATGCACCTTTGAAACATATTCCTCAGCAGCCTCTACAGAAATTCTGAAGGCACCACTGAAAGTGAATATGGTACTATTTGGGGGTCAGAGGTTTTCAAGTCTGGCTACACTTAGGGAGAACTTGGGGAGCTGTTAGCACAGACATCCAGCATCCTACAGTTTGGAGCTGCCCAGGTGACATTTGCTGATGGTTTTGGAGGTGATTTTAATACATTCTATAGACACCATTCTCTCTCCTCAGACCTCTCTCTGCAATACAAGTTTCTCCTTGGCACCTGGATCATTCATTCCCATTAGATATCACATTCTTTCAGAGCTCCTCCAGCTACTACTCCCCACCAGAAAAAAACCTTTGACAGAGTTGTCTTCTGTCATTTACAGTGCATTCTCTCCCCTTACTATGCCACACCCCTGAAATTGCTCAATTTTAGCAGTTCCCTATGTAGCTAGGAAATCTGTTTCATCAGTAACATTCAACATCCTCATTAAAACAATCAAACAAAAACCCAGACTATTTTATTTTCAGTGATACTATACTACCCTGGTTTTCCTCCCGTGGCAAGGGCCTCTTCCCTGTCATCTTAGCTGGCTTCTGCTCTATTCAACCTCTAAATGCTCAGAGCTCAGTCACTGGACTGCTCCATCCATGTCTGCTCTCCAGGCAGCAGTCTCAGTCTCATGGTTCAAATGCCACCTACACACCCATATCTCTCAAATGTAAACCCTCTGCCACAGACTGTCCACAGAAGCCCAGTCTCATGTTCCCAAATCGTCTGCCTAACAGCTGACTGCTCCACCTCAATGTCTACTAGTCAACTCAAAGCATTTTCCACATTTCTATAAATGGGCACCAGTTGTAGTAGCCGAAAACCTCACTATTGTTCTCGATTCCTCTTTCCTTACCACCAGCATCCAGTTCATCAGCAAGTCCTGCTGATGCTACATCGAAGCCACATCCCAGATCATTTCCCCTAGATATTAGCTTACTCACTTGACCACCTGCTTCCACTCCAAACTGTTCCCTCCAATATCCTCTACAAAGCATCCAGGGTGATCTTATTTAAAAGCAAATAAGACATTGTGTTCAAGCTTGAATTACCTCCTGCTCCTTATCCCAATCACACTTAAACATAAGTCTAAAATCCGTACCATAAACAAGGTTAAAAGGAAAGCCATCAATTTCTTTTGTCATGACGAGTGTTAAATATTGGTGCTGTAAAATTTAACAATCTTTCCTTCAGATCTCTGCTTTTCATATCATAAGAAATCTCTCCCTACACCGAAGTTATAAAGGTATTCTGAAAGCCTTTTGTTTTTTGTTTTATGTTTACTTTTGTGTATAGTCTCTGGTAGGGATCTATTTTTTTCCTCACATATTTATGTTTCTGTACACAAGTGGGCCTATTCCCAAACTCTCTAGTCTGTCCCAGTGGCCCACATCTACCTCTGTTCATTAACATATATTAATTATTACAGCTTTACATTATCTTGTGGTCTGAAAAGGTAACTGCGCTACCTTCTCAAATGTCTTTGGCCATCGTTAGCCCTCTGTATTCAAACAACTGTTAGAATTAGCTCGTCGGGCTTGATGAACTATCCTATTAGGATTTTGACATTTTATTAAATCCATAGAGTATTTTAGAGAAAACTGAAAATGTTATATTAAGGCCTCCCATTTTTGACTATGGAATATGCCACCCATTTATATTCATGTCTTCTATGGCCATCAACAGTATATTGTAATTTTTTTCCTATAAAGGTCCTATTTAACTTTAGGAAGTCTTTGTTCCTGTTACTTATCTAATTGGTTATATATAGTTTTGGTTTTTTTAACAGATTTACAGAGAAGTTGCAAAGATCGTTTAAAGATTCTGTACTCATGTTCCCCTGCTGTTAGTTAACATTTTATGTAACCTTGGTACCTTATCAAGATGAAGAAGTTAACGGTAGTATAAAACTATTAATTAAACTACAGATTTTAATTGGATTTCACCTGTTTTTCTATAAATGCCTTCCTTCCTGTCCCAGAGTCCCATCCAGGATACCACATTACATATGGTTGTTATATCTCTAACCTTAGGCAACTCTGGGCTGTGACAGCTTCTTAGTATTTTCTTGTTTTTCATGACTTTCACAGTTTTGAGGAGTACTAATCAGGTATTTTGTAGAATGTCTCTCGATTTGACTTTGTCTAATATTTTTTCATGATATGTCTTAGGCTATGAATTTTTTAGAAAAATTATGTTATTGCTTTTTATATGTTGTTTTTGTATCCAATACACGTGCTGACCTCTCATGTTAATTCTGAGTTTGTCTACAGATTTTCCTGGATTTTTTAAAATGTTCACACCTTTATTAATGACAATTTACTTGGATTGACAATCATACCTCATTTCACTATCATAATGCATTGGCTAGGACCTTTGGAGTGATAATGGAATAAGTCTCAGTCTAGACTTGAAAGGGGATATTTCTTTTTCACCATCAAGTAAAAATGTTCATGACAAGTTTTTTTTGTAGTATCCTTATTGGGGGTTAAGGAAATTCCCTTAAGTTATAGTTTTCTAAAAATTTTATCATAATAAGTTTAATTTTACATAATCTTTTCTATAGCTATTGGGAAAATTATACATTATTCTATATACTCTCTTAATGTGAAGAATTAAGGCAAATTTTCTGATGTTGAAACATTTGCATTCTTAAGCCCTACTTGATTGCAAGGGTCTGATTTATATACACACGCAGCTGGATACTACGGGGTTACATTTTACTTTTGTTTTGTGCATCTAAGTTCTTATTTTATTATGCTACCCTTGTCTGGTTTCAGTATCAAGGTTATACTAGCCTTAGAAAATAATTTGGATTATTATCTGGCTGCTTATATCTTCCACAACAGTTAACAACAACAACAAAAAAATTTGAGATCCTCTGCTTTTTGCAAATTTAGTATAACTCACTGTCAAATTATTTAAAGCTGATGAGTTTTGCATGGAATATTTTAGACTTGGTTTCCTTAATTTTGGACTTATATTTCTGCTTTGTCTTGAGTCAGTTTTGGTCATTTATATTTTCTATAAAGATTGTCCATTTCCCTTAAATTTATTACCATATAATTATTCATATTATTCTTTTGATTTTCCATCTCTTCTTTGGTCATTATGTCCCCTTATCTATTAATATCAGTTAACCTATTCTTGTTTTCATCAGTTTTGCTAAAAATTTGACAATTTGATGTCTTTTAAGGTGACTCTTGGTTTTTTAACCATATTCTTTCTTCTTTTCCATTTAATTAATTTGTTTTTTAATTTGTTCATTATTTGCTTCCTACTTATTTGGGTTTCTTTTCCTATCGTCTTGAGTTGTATATTTAACTCATTTACCTTTAATTTTTTTCTTTTAATTTTTAACAGATACATTTAAGGCTATACTTTTCCCTCCAAGTACCATCTGAACTACATTCCATGTTTTCATCGGTGTTTAGTATATTAGATTGTTTGCTTTAGATTTCCTCTTAGTAACATTACAGAATGTGTTTAGGTTCCCAAGTTCTTTAAAAATATTTTTGATTATAGATTCATAATTTAACTGCATTATAGCCAAATGATATGGCCTATAAATTATTATTTCATATTTGTTAAAACTTCTCTTGTGATAGTTTGGGCTATCTGGGTATTATGATCCTACAGATTAGCTCAGAGCTTAATACTTACAAGTCTCTCAATAAAATGCTTATTCATCCATTTTTTCCACAAAGAGTTGAGTGCCTACTATATGTAAGGCTCAATACTAAGCATAGTTCATTGTGAATGAAATCAAAATGGCCCTTGCCCTAATCAATTTATTTGATCAGTATGTCTTCAAGCTTCAGTCTAGCTTCAAGCTTCAACAATAAGTTGACAAGTGAAACCTTTAAAAATTGTAGTGAAGGCTTTGAAGGAAAAAACCAGTTACTGAAATTAAGAGGACTGTGCTTATATGGTGGTTTCATAGAGTAGTCAGGGGAGGCTTCTCAGAGGAAGAGAAGCTAAGACTAAGTTGTGAGATAGAGCCAGCCTTGGGAAGAACAAGGGAAAGAACATTCCAGACAGATAAAACAGCAATGTACAAAGACCATAAAGGAAAAAAAAAAAAAAATAGAAAAGATACCACAATGGCTGGAAGATAGCAAGAATGGGGGTGAGAGGCATAAAATGAGATTGTACAGATATGCAAGAGCCAGCTCTTTAAGAATTGTAGGTCAAGATAATGGTCTTGAATTTAATCCTAAATGTAATGAGGAGACATTAAAGACTTTTAAATAAGGTCTGACGTAATCCGTTGTAAGATAATTCATGTTATTGTGTGAAGAACTGGGTTTCCAGAGACAGGTAAGAGAGAAAGCAGGAAGACCAGTTAGGAGGCAGCAGTCTAGGCAAAGGATGACAGTGCTCTGAACTAGTATGGAGATAGGGAGAAGTGAACGAAAATGAGATATATTTTGGGGACAGAATAGACAAATCTTGCTTAGAATTCGTGTGTGTGTGTGTGTAGCAAAGAAAAACAGTATCAGAAATGATTCCTACATTTCTGGTTTGGGCAACTCGGTAAGATAACAGTGTTATTTAGTGAGTCTTAGTGTCACAGATTTGGGCAGGGAAAGAGCATAAAATCTTGGATATGTTACATTTGAAATGCTTACACTCAAACAGGTGGAGATGTTGAGTAGGGATTCTGAAGAGATCTCTGCTACAGTCTAACCCTGGAAGTCTTCGCACAGAGCTGGTTTGCTACATGAACAGTCAGGTTAAAATAAACACTACTTTACAAAATAAAGAAATCAGTTCTTCAGTAGTTAAGGCTCTTGTGTATACATTTGGTGCAAGATAGGTAAATATCTTAGAATACAAATTTGTATACGGTTCCTCAGAAATGCAAATCTAACCAGTTTTCCTTAAGGGTAAACTTACTTTGTTAATATCCTCAAGGAATTTTAGGACAACAGAAAACCCAACATTCATATTAAAGGCAACCAACCCTTTCACCAAACTGCTCCTAAATTCAGATATTAAAAGAAGAATTTGAAAAAGCAATTAATTACATATAAGATTAAAGATAAGCAAAAGACAACCCTGTCACAAATCAGATGTTATAAAAGGAAAACATGGAAAATATCTATCAGATGGTGTTATGGTTCAGCACTGAGAGTTCCTGTATGCCAGGAAGGCTCACCTCCTCAATGTTCTGCTCATACGTCCTCATCCAAGAGGGCACTGGGCACCTTCTCTCATAGGAAGCAAAAACCTTCAGAAGTCTCATTATCACAAGCTAATCAAAATACTTATTTAGAAAATGCTGGGTTATTCACAGACTTTTTTCTCATATTGGTTTTCCACAAAGCTCTAAACCTGAACTGGCAAAATAGTAGATGCTCATTTATTCAACCATTCAATCAATAGGTATTGAGTAACAACTATATCCAGACACTAGGGATACAATGATAAAGAAAGGATACGTTGTCTCTGCCTTTATGGGCCATAAAGTCCATGGATGAGGCCAAACAATCAAATAACCACACAAATAAGATGAGTGAGAAGCCAGTAAGTGTGATGAAGATGCTCTGTGCTATAAGCAGGTACAAAGAGGGTTGACTAGGACCCGGTGCTGACCAAGGACATGTCATGCCTAATTAACAGCATGTACAAGAGGAGTATGGAGAGCCAGGGTGCTGGAATACAGACTGGCACCAGACAAAGGCTGGAGACATGGCAGACCTTGCAGGGCCCTGGAGGCCATTTAAGGACTAAAGATCCCTGACAATCAACCTTTAGCTACAAAATTCCTCCTGGGGATGACCAACACTCAAATCTCTCCTGGCTCCTGAAAAATGGCACAATTTCCACATATACTCACATGTCAACAGCTCAGGACGTAACTAGAAAGATAAGGAGAGGTGATTTGGCTTCCATAGCCAGCTTGTCAGGGTAGGAGAGAACAGGAGTTCTTATCTGGTTGGTTTTGTCAAAGCCCCACCACAAGATAAATCTAAAGAGAAAAGGAAAAAGACTATCATTGAGATAAAAGTAAAACATGAATCAGAGAGCAGAAAAACAGCAGGAGGTAAGAGAGTTTACAAAATTCCATATAATAGAAAATTCCAGTCATAAGAACAAGAAATATCTTATGGACTGATCTCCAAGATACATTAAGTGAAAAGCCGAGGTGGTGAACACGGAACACTGTATGCTTAATTTGTTGAATAAAAAGGGAAACACGCATATATACATATTTGCTTCTATATGCATGGAATAACTTTGAAAAGGTTATTCACCAAACTAGTGACACTGGTTATCTGGGGCGAGGAGAACTGGTGACTGGGAGATGAAATATAGGAAAGACATTTTCACTGCATACCCTTTTCTACTTTTTGAATTTTGAACCAAATATGTTACCTATTAAAGTTAAAGCAATTGTGTTAATACTAAACAAGATTTTAGACAAATATATATGAAAATTTTAATGAAAAGGAAAATAAAAAGTACTCAAACTACCAAAGGAATAGGAAACAAATTAAGATAAAGCTTCCTAATTATGAAGAATTCCTATGTGCTAAGACTCTCCGATATATTTTAATAACCTAGCACAAGGATCTTCAACCACACAAGCTCTGAGATTAAAAACAAGTATATATTGAGTGTGCTAGATACTGCATTAAGCATTTTAAGTATCTGCGGTACCTCTGAGATAGGTGTCCTCTTCACCTGTTTTACATATAAAGGACTGAAGCTCATGGAATCTCACTCAAACTTGCCTACCTGGTAAATGACTCCAGAGGTCAAACCCCTCAATCACTATGCTATGTAATTCTATGCTAACAAATTAGAAAACTGAAAAGAAATGCATCATCTTCTAGGGAAGCAGAAATTACTTGAAATCTCAGTTTGACTGGAAATATCCTTCAAATGTCCAAAGGAAAAATCATTCTTAGTCTGCACAAATTGTACCAGGGCATTAAAAAAGGCAGAAGGCTTGCCAATTTGTTTAACTAAATTAGAAGGGTGGCTTTCAGGAACACGTTTCTTACAACAAAAATGTGTTACCAGAATAGCTGTTTGTATGAGGCACTAGCTCTGTCTGTGTCAGGCACTGGGTTAAGTGCTTTAAAAAACAATCTGGATGCCGCCGGGAAAACAGTCTGGCAGTTCCATAAAAGGTTAAAGAGAGTTTATCACAGGACTCAGCAATTCCATTTCTAGATGAAATGAAAATGTGTCCATATAAAACCTTGTATATGAATGTTCACAGCAGCTTTATCATAATAGCCAGAAAGTGGAAACAACTCAAATGCCCATCAGCTGATGGATGGATGAATAAAATGTGGTCCACACAACAAAATATTTGGTAATAAAAAAGAATGAAGTACTGATACATGCTATAGCATGGATGAACACAACAGAATATTTGGTAATAAAAAAGAATGAAGTACTGATACATGCTATAGCATGGATGAACACAACAGAATATTTGGTAATAAAAAAGAATGAAGTACTGATACATGCTATAGCATGGATGAACTTTGAAAACATTATATTAAATGAAAGGAAGCCCACATGTTATGATTGCATTTATATGAAATGTCCAGAATAGGCAAAACTTATAGAAATAGAAAGTAGATTAATAGTTGCCTTGGGCTGGGGAGGGGGAAATGAAGAGTGAGGGTTTCTTTTTAGGGTAATGAAAATGGCCAAAATTGATTGTGCTAAGGGTTGCCCAACTGTAAATATACTAGACACCACTGAATTGTACATTACAAATGGGGAATGGTATGGTATGCGAATTATAGCTGGATAAAAATTGTTATTAAAATATATACATCTGGGTAAGTTATCTCAATAATCTTAATTAAATTATAACATACTTGTTTTATAGATGAGAGATCTGCATCTCAGAGAGAGGTCATCTACTCAAGGTCATAATCTAACAGGTTGAGAAAGCCAGGATTCAAAGCTAGATCTTTCTATCTACAGTGCTTATTATGTACATCCCAAAACAATCCTATACAAATACAGTGAAAACCTTTAAGAAATGACCCCTTTTTTGAGAAAACATAAACTGATGAGTAACAGGCTCATGAAGGCAATCTCCCAAAAGCAAATAATTCCTATAATACTATTAAATATTCCATACCTAGAATAAGAGGAAAGGCTGCCCATGTAAGAACCTAGCAAATCATTTTCAATTCCAAATGGGTCTTACTTTAAGACTGCCCAGGAGGACAATAAAATAGCTATTTATTAAACTTTTACAACCAGCCAGTCCTGGTGCCAAGCACTTTATGTGCATCATTTTTAATCCTCTTAACAACTCTATAAGGTAGATACTATTATTATCTAGAGGTGAGCCTTGAGAGGTTAGTATCTTGTCCCAGGTTACATGCTACCAGGTGTTAAGTCAAGAATCAAACCCAAATTTGTCAGACACCTGAGCTCTCAACCACCACTGGGTACATTTCTAGGCTATTAAATTTGAAAGCCGTAATGAAATGGATCATTCTTGAAAGGAAGGCACATAATAAAAACTTGGCAAATGTCAAGGGAGTGCTTTCTTCAAAAAGTGTTCTAAGCCCTTGCCATTCATGGGCAATTTCCTTCACACTTCATGGAACAAATAATTCCTATGCCTTATAAATTATACCACTTCAGCAAAGAGACAAAAGTCTTTCATTTTTAACAATATGGCACAGGAGTTTTCAACCTCGAATATATTTTACTGTGAAATAATAGCAAATATTGAGAATGTATGTGTGCCAGGAATTTTTCTAAGCACTTTATAAAGTGTTACCTTATTTAATCTTAAAGTCAACTGTCTGAAGTAGGTACTATTATTATCCCTATTTTAAGGATGACAAAAGGGAGGCATAGAGAGGTTAGGTAACCGGCCCAAAGTCATATGGCTAAAAAGTGGCCAAGATGTAAATCCAGGTCATCTAATTTCACCTTCCAGCACGTACGCCATTCAACTCTGAAAAAAGAATGTGAGATAGCTAATATGTGATTTACTAGACTCCTAACGGTGTGCAAGATCTTTCACATGTATTATCTCAACCTAACAAGCTGAGAAGGTAGGTATGTTAGTATAACGCCTATTTGAAAGATGAAGAACATGAAGATCAGAGTGCTGGGTAATTTTCCCAAATATATCCAATTAATACGTATCAGAACCAAGTCTTTCTGACTCCAGATCATACCGCTAGTTACTATGTCATGAAATCCTATAGTAGAGGTCAGCAAACTATCACCTGCAGGCCAAATCCAGCATGCTGTTTTTGTATAGTCTACATAAAAAAGGATGAATTTAACGTAGTTAAGTGGTTGGAATAAAATCAAAAGAATATTTTTCATGACACGAAAATTATATGAAATTCAAATTTCAATGTTCATAAATAAAGTTTCATTGGACACAGCCACACCCATGTTCACATACTATCTGTGGCTGCTTTCACACTACAACATCTGAGCCAATTTCAACAGATACCATATATCCCACAAAACCTGGAATATTTACTATTTGGCCCTTTAAAGAAAAGGTTTACCAACGCATTATTTAGTATTAAATTTACAATTCTTATTGAAATGGAGGGGCGTTTATAAAAAAAGTACCCCCAAAAAGAAGAATAAAAAGCATGACTTTAAAAGGTGACTGAAGTAGGAATGGAAATTCTCTTCCAACTTTCAAGGAACAAATAATTTCTCTGTTCCATTATGTGTTCCAAGGCCTAGAAAACAGTGGAGGGCTTCCCAGTTCCTTTTAGTTAACTGGTTCACAGAGATTTACAATCCCTAAGCTGTTTTAATTGGCAAGAACTCTGCATAATGAAAATAACAGCTGACAGTTATGGAACCCTCCCTATACTGCCAGGTGCTGTGCTAAGTAAAAGATTTCCATTTAATCCTCTTGACAACCGGGGAAGGTAGGATGCCATTGTTACCCAATTCTGTGGATGAACTGGGGCCTCAGGAGGTTCAGCACATTGCCTGAAACACCAAAATTAATAAGAGCTCAGGCCTCTAACCCTTCTTTCTGCCTTCAGAGACTCCACTCTTAGCACTACACTATTTAATTTTAATAAATTTGCAAATATTAATGAAATGCATAATTTCCTCAGAAAATATGAAGTACCAAAACTATCAAAATAATCTTGGAGGTTTGAGGAGTATAAGGGATCAAGTTCCTACCAACTCCCTGGGAGCAAACAATTATGTGCCACAAATTGACCTGAGTCATAAAAAACTTCTCAACAAAGGCTTCTCAACAAATTTTACACCCTAGCTCAGTGGATTGCAATAGCATCCATCTTTTGACCCATCACCCTCACCCCGCCCCGCCCCCCCCAAAAAATCCCTGCAAGATAATGATAGCTAACAATTTTAGCTGAACTATGTGCCAGGCACTATTCTAAGATTTTTCATGCAGTAACTCCTCTAACCTAACAATTATCCCCTGCAAATTGACACAGAGAGGTTGGTGGGTAGTTCAAAGTCTCACAACTAGAAAGTGAGAGGACCTGGATCCAATGGCAAGTCAGGCAGTAAACAAAGTCAGCATCTTTAACAAACTCTCTACGATTCTTCGGTAATAAATCTAAAAATCCTAATTAAATATGCCTGACCCAGGGAAAACAGAAATTGGTAAAACTGAGCCAAAGTTAAGATGGCAGGTAAGGAGGCCACAGCATTCCTCCAGTTGCCCGAACATAGTCAACAACCTTCACAGTTCATTTAAACTCCCAGCAGAGAAATTCTGAACCAAAACTACCTTCCTTCAGAAGAGGTGGGACCCAACTCCTGACAAAATCACCTAGAAAACGTGATGTTAAGTATAAGAATGCAGCCGCAAAATATCACCTCTTACAATTCCATTTTCATTAAACATCCAGAAAAGGGAACTCTAAAGAGACATAAAGCAGGTTAGTGGTTGCTCGGGGCTGGGGGCTACCACCTACTGCAGATGAGCTTGGAGGAATTTTGGATGGGTGATGGAAACGTTCTAAAATGGGATTGAGGTGAGGGTTGCACAAACGTGCTAAAAAGCACTGAGTTGTACATTTACAATAGAGAAGTTTTAACGTATGTAAATTTACATCTCAGAGGCGGCTAGATATTCCAATAATCTATTCTCCACGTCTTAGATATGGTGCGACGCGTCCCACAGTCTTTCTCCTATTCAAGTCAATGCTAATGGAAAGAAATCTCATGTTCAGAAGAAATTCTTGTGGGAACTGGGCCCTGGACTTCTGCAGTTCCTGGAAGTTTGTTTCTTCTCCCTTTCTAAAAGACCCTGGCAGCGAGACTGGAGGTCTCTGGTGGGCCCGGCCAAGTAGCAGCCTCACTGCACAGAGAGGGTGAGGAAACTGTGGGAGAACCGAGGCGGTGTGGGAACCAAGGTTGTGAAGTCACTGGCAAACACCTCACCTCCGTCGGGCTGGGCCTGGCGCGAGGCTTGAGGCCAGACGGGGACGCCGGGACTGCAGTCTGGAGGTCACCAGAAGAGTCACCGAAAAGGCAAGGAAGCCTCCATCCAGAAGAAGCCTTGTGAGGCAAGCCCACCAACACCGCAGGCCCCAAAGCTACACCGAGAACGCTGACAGATCACCTCTGGCGACGGCTCAAGATGGCACCACCCCCGGCCATCTGCGCATGCGCATGGGGGCCCAGCCTTCCTGTTTAGGCCCAAGCTGGGGTGTTGGGTAGTTCCAAGTATTCGCCCACAACTGTGGACTAGTTGCCCAGTCCCTCTGTAGAGACCGGTCAGTACAACCATGGCCTATATTTACCCTGGTATTAGAGTCGCTGATCTCCAAGTACTGCCCCACTTACGGAGTACAGGGGTGAGGCCCAGGAACAAGTATTTCCTGGTCAGCGAGCACTTGCATACATACGTAGGTACATTTGTATGTAGTGCGCAGGCGCGCTGAGCGGAGCTGTGCGAAAGGGCACCTGAGAAACCTGCAGTGAGATTAGACAGGTCCTGCCCTCAAGAAGCTCATAGCCGGAACCTGAAACAGATTTTGAGCAACAAGCCAAACGTGGGATAGCCGTTAGCAGTACCCAGCTGTCTACTATAGAGCTTGGTGATGTGTATTCAGACACAATGAGCTAATTTTGTGTGTGTGTGTGTGTGTGTTGGGGGGCGAGCGGGGGGGGAACGGGGAGACAGTTGTGAACTCTGGAAGAACTAATTCTTTAAAAATAAGAATTAGTTTCTATTAGAATTCTACCACATCATATTTTGAATAGCTTTCATTATGTTCTAGGGAAAAAGTATATGATTCTATGATAAGCATGAAAACAAGCGCTGAGAAGGTAGGCACTTATCAGTGCAAGTATCCACTGCACCTTAAAGGTGCCTGGTACAGAATGGATGCTCCATGAATATTTCTCAAATGACTGAAAAAGAATGAAATCTTAAAAGAGGGTACTATATTCAGAGTTAGAATTACTGTTGTAGTGAATCATCTGCTAGATTAGCTGATAAAACCAACTTTTTCATTTGTCATAAAGTAGTCTGTAGGAGAAGTAGGGTTGCCAAATTTAGCAATTAAAAATACAGGATAACCCAGTTAAATTTGAATTTCAGATCAACAACAAATTTTTTTTTAGCATTAGTATGTCCCATTTAAGCATACTGGGTTTCCTATACTTTATCTGGCTTTCCAATGAGAAGGTAAGGTGTTAAGGTGGGGAGGAAAGATAATTTCATTCCCCTTGGAAAGAGAATAGGAGAAGGGAAAAACAGTATCCGGAATTTATAAATAATTATCTCCAAACAGTTATGAAGCAGGTCCGAAGACCATGCTTGACAAATTTTTGTTTATAAAGCACCTGGCACTGGGTCAAGGTTTGTATTTACGCTATTTTCATTGAAACCTCTTATGCAGGATAATTATTTCACAAATGAAGAAAGAGGTTCAGAGATAGGAGGTCATTTGTTCAAGTTCCCACATTTTCATTCAGTCACTTCAAAAATATTTATTGAAAACTGACTCTGTGCTGGTCTGGTCTTTTGATTCTTTTGATTTCACACACAGTCTGCCTCCGGAGCTGGAAAATTCCAGTCTCTGCCCATTCCTCAGCTTCCCTCCTCTTCCCCATTCCAGCTGCAGTTTCCATGGTAACAGACTGAACCTGCATTCTATAGCTAACAAGAGCAAAGAGCACTTGAAGAAAAGCCAGAACCATTGACATCAACCTAACCTGGTTGGGGGATGGGAAGGACTGCCTACAGCCCTAACGCTCCCTTCATTAGTGGTTTATGCAAGACTTTTGTATGTGTTAAAATCTGTTCTTGAACGGGGTCTCTATAGAGGAATTAAAAAGTCAGCTATATTCATCTCTGAACACTCCACGAAGTCATAGGTTTTCAATTCAGGAGCTGCTACAAGCACCTGGCACTGGGATTATGCATCCTTGCCATTTATTAATGCATTTAGTCTATCTTTCAACCAATAATGATTGGAGGGGAAGTGGCTTTCTATGTGTCAGACAGTGCTAGATCCTGAAGATATAGTTGCTATCAAACATTCATGGCCTTGGGAGGAGGGAGAATGAAGAAGCTTTCTTCTACCCTTCTAGGTTCTTCCACTGATCTAAATCAACATGAGACAGATTAACAAGAGAAAATAATAAAATTTGATTACATACATATATATGGGAACCCCACATACATGAGAGAGTCAGAGAACCCAAACACATAAAAAATTTAGAAACAGAAAGGCAAAATGAGGTACATATGGCATCCTGAGCTAAGGAATAAGGTAAGGTACCCTGTGGCTTCAGAGGGAAGGAAGGAATTCACAGAATGATAAGAAATGCAGGTGTTCAGTAATTAGAAGTTTGCTCTACAGAGAGGCAGGGAGCTCTCTGGGGCCTCTTTCATTAGAGCTCTAATCCCATTCATGAGAGTTCCTACCCTCCTGACCTAATCATGTTCCAAAAGCTCCACCTCCTAATACCATCACCTCGGGGGAGTAGGATTTCAACATGAATTTTTTTTTTTGGTGGAGGACACAAATATTCAACTTATAGCAGACACCTTCCCTGGGCAAGATTCTACAGAAGAGAAGATACAAAGACATGATCCCAGCCATTAAGGACTTCACACTCAAGAACCAGTGATAATACAGGTCCTCTGAGCTTCTACGACATCCTCCATTTATAAAGCTGAAGGAAAATGGGACAAGCCTCATCTGCATACTCATTTACATCAGAACTATGGGACCATATATAGTATGCTAGGCATGGTGCTAGATGCTAGAGATAGTGCCCAAATCTCTGGACCTGTGAATATTACCTTCTTTGGAAAAGGGGTCTTCAGTGATAGAATTCAGTTAAGAATCTTGGCATGAAGTCATCATGGATTACCTGACCAGACCCTAAATCCAGTGTCCTTATCAGAGTGAGGCAGACATACAGACTAGGAGGTAACATGGAGGTGAAGGTAGGAGCATTTAGTGGGAGATTTGAGGAGGGCAGGACTCACCCAACTTTGGTTTAGATCTTTGAGAATCACTTGCCCACCAATGTTAGGATAGGAAGGGGAAATACAAGGGCATGATGCTTCACTCTGGCTCAGATGGGAGGAGGAACCTACCTGCCAGTGAATCATGGAGAGGGCTCCTAATTGCCTGGGAGGGTTCGCACTTGCCCCACAATTATCCCTGTACCCCAGGGAGTAGAGCATTATTTAGCAAAGGAAAATTACCAGGACATATCATGAGAGAGACCACAGTGGAAGGAAGAAGTATTATATTTTAGTACCTTTGATGCACACTTTTCACTGTTTTTTGAACAATTTTCATTTTGCACAAGGTCCTGTAAACAATGTAGCCAGCCCTACTTTTGGGAGTTCATCTCTTTCCTGCCAGAAGGTGAACACACTTAGCTCTATTTCCTTCACAAAATCCTCTGCCCAGTCATGGACTTAAACATGTTCCTAGTCTGGCAGAGGACTCATCATCCACATATATTTAGCTGTGATTCTTCTCAAGGGCCCAGGGCAGAAATTTGAGTGTTGCCCTTGTTAGTCTCCTCTCCACACTTGACATAACCCATCAATCACCAGCCTTGCCAAAATAGCTCTTTCTTCAGACCTGATCTCATTGTTTCCAATACAGTGAAGGCCACCACTAACATAGCTTAGATCCCGGCAATCACATCCTATCCCCCTTGAGTTTTACCCCCTCAAATCCATTCTCCGTGACCTTTTTTAAAATGAAAATCTGACTGTGTTATCCCTCTATCTAAAAGCCTCCAAAAGATTCCTGTGGTTCTTTAGCTGAAAACCCAACTCCTCACCAAAGCTTACACAGAGTGGAGATTCCAAGTTATGTTTGGAAGGTCCAGGGAGTGGCAATTGACTTTAAAAATAGGTGAACATAAGGCATACCTGAATGTGTCTGAAAGCTACATTTGCATCACCTTTTGAATCACTATATCATATTACTACTCCAAAAATCAGATAATGTTCATCAATGTGTTCTTAGGGGTGTGTGTGTGTGTGCGCGCGCGCGCACGTGTGTGTGTGTGTGTGTGTGTGTGTGTGTGTGCGCGCCTTGATATAGATGCAGTGAGATGAGAAATAATAACTGAAAATATTCTCATGCTGTATAGTTACACTCAGGATATATATTGGAATTTAGTTCAATGGGCAATAATGACACCCTTTCTCTATGCTGGTCACTGTGAAAGGGATTTAGGACATTGAACTGTTTTATTAGAATGTGAGGGAGGAAGATTATCAGGCCTCCCAATATGGGAGAAAAACTGGTGAAAACCAGGATCCAGGGATTGATCTGCAAGACAGACTTTATTACCAGGGACAACTTTTTTCTGGTTTGGAAATGCATGTCTCCAGAACATAGTTTCAGACTTCATCTTTATCTTGATACTCACATCACAGCTTTCCACACTTCAGCCATAACGACTTTTCATTCTTTGTGGAGCCCACATTCTCTCTAAAGATGTATCTATACTCATTGCTCCTATGCCTTGTTCCTCACCTTCCATTTCGTATTAACCATGTTTCTAGCGCCTGTAAACTTGATGCTTTAACATGTGCCTAACATATATATGCTGGATACACCTTTTCTGGACAAACCAACAATATGCCTGAGTCACTGTGCTTTGTTTCCTGCCTCCCTCATTTTGCCTTCCCCCTCAGGAGTAGTCCTCTTCCTGGGGACATGCTCTTCAAACAAATAAATCGATCCAGATTCCACACACCCCTAACCACTTATCAGCCTCTCACACTCTGGGCCACCATTGCTCTTCTCTAATCGCCCCAGAGTCAAGTACCAGAGGACTAGAGAAATTCCCTATACCCCAGAATCCACTGAAATTATTTAACCTAGCCAATCCTAAGCCAGGTTACTCTGCCTCACCTGCTCCTTCTCACAGAAGCCACAAGAAAGGCTTCTGTCCAGTTACCCCTTGCTCCCTCTACCTCCAGACCAACCCTGGTGCTTCTCTGTGTGGCCCCCATGGCATGGTGTACCCTTTCCTCTTAGGAAATGTGAGTAACGAACTTTCTTTTTAATGAAAATCTTATCTGTTGGCCTTGCTATACCTCAAATTTTCTGTTAATACACTATATTTTAGGACATATCCTCTCACCAGTTTTTTCTAAACAGGCTTCCTTCCACCCATGCCTCTGAAGCTACTCTGCTCAAAATCCATGATGTTGTCAGATATAATAGTCACTTCTCTGTCATCGGGTTACATGACTTCACCATGGCCATCAACACAGTTGGCTTCTTCCTCCTTCTTAAAAACATTTTCTTCTAGTGCCTTCTTTGGCCCTCTATTCTCCTGGTTTTCTGTCCCCACTTTCTTGTCCAGCTGTTCCTCTTCTACTTTTAGATACCAAAGTTGAAGATGTGCATATCCTCTGACTCGGCCATCCCCATTCAAAGAGCCTAGACAAGTACTCCCAGGGAATAATAATAACACTGAGCAAGGAATAGTAATAATTTCCAACATTCAGGAGGTGAGTATATCAGTCATGTTTGAGCTGCTGATATGCATTTAGATGAGATCACGTTCCTATTTTCATGGAGATGAAAGTCTTGTGCGGCCTCGATTGTCAGGCAAGTTGAGAATAAGGCAATCCCCATAAACTTAGAAAAAGATGACGTAGTCTGCAGTCAGGGAAACAAGCAGCTATCAGAATCCGTTTTAAACCCATTCAACTGATCAATGACAGCTCACCCCAGTGAACACACTTTTTGAAGCCAAATAATCAGTGCCAGTGCTTTCTTTGGAAAGTCATCAATGAAAGGGCCCATCAAGGATAGATTCACTCTGATACACACACCTCAGAACACCAACCAATCGACAAGGGTCTCACTCGGGAAACCACAGTTCTACAGATGATGTCAACCTGTTTATGTCTCTGAAGGCCCTCCAACCTCTGAACTCCAAATCTCATAAAATCAGTCCATCTGCATGGAGAGACTTCCTGACTAGCATAGCTCTCCCTTATTATGGTAAAAAATAAACTCAGCACTGTCTTTCATTGCAGATATTGAGTCGTATTAGTCTGCTAGTGCTGCCATGACGAAGTACCACAGACTGGGCAGCTTAAACGACAGAAACGTCTTGTCGCACAATTCTAGGTACTACAAGTCTCAGATGAAGGTGCTAGCAGGATTGGTTTCTCCTGAAGCCTCCCTCCTTGGCTTCTAGACAGCTGTCTTCTCCCTGTGTGCCCACATGGTCGTCCCTGTGTACCTGTGTAGGTCTAAATTTCCTCTTCTTATAAGGTGTCAGTCATTGGATTATGAAATAATCCCACCCTAATGACCTCATGTTACCTCAAATATCTCTTTAAAGACTCCATCACCAAATACAGTCACATTCTGACGTTCTAGGGGTTAGGACTGTGACACATGAATTTGGAGGAGGATGCAATTAGGCCCATACCAGCATAGTAGGCTCAATGTGTTTTGACAAAGTGAATTCACAGCTACGTAGATGGTTGCAAGTCATTTCTAAAGATCTCCAAGCTTTCCTGTGAACATCCTTCTTTCCTCCAGTGGGAGATACCAAGTCCTTATTATCTCCAGTGTTTGACACATGCCATGAGTTCTTTTATAAGCCAAATCTGTTTCACATAAATTCTCTGTATTCTGGATTGCTCAGTCGTTGCTTGCCCTTCAAGGTCAATATCAACTTAAGAAAACTTACGTTCCTTGAGCAGAAGTGGAGTGGAGAAAGTGAACCTTTGGATACATCATGCTCTAGACTTTGCCTCAGGATTTTAATTAGCTCTAGAGAGTTGGGGTCATTTCTCCCTCTGTATCTGTCCTCTCAGTTGAAAAATAAGAACTAGTGCTCCCTTCGGCAACCCATATACTAAAATTGGAAAAGTAAGAACCAGCACTCTGTACTTCTCATAATATCAGGATCTGGGGTGAAGTGAGTCTCCCAGTGCTTAAGGAGATACCAAAGAACTCAGTAATCAAGATAAATAATATTGTAATACAATGTTTTTAGAAATCACAATGAATGCAAAACAATCCATGATGAATGATACATGCCAGGAGGTCCCCAGGTAATTCAAGCCCAGGTAGGGTGGCAGCAGGAACCCTGGCCCTTCTGTTACTCAGGGAATGGAGTGGTAGCCCTGGCTCCCAGAAGAGATTTGTTCTTGCCCATTTCCAGTCTTCTCTCCAAATCTGCATTTCCAGTTTTCTCCCCAAATCTGCCTCCTGTGGGCCTCAGTCTTTCCTGAGGAGGAGAGCTTAGGAGGAGAGGAATAGAAATGGCCTGAGTCTCCTCCAGAACTCTCCTTGCCAAGCTGGTCTTTTTTCTCTGTAAGAAACTGATTTCTTGTTCTCAGGGTGAAACTTTGGCTGCTCATTAACTTTCAAAATCTCTGGGAATCAAAGTTCTACCTACACTTCTCTTGAGGAAGAAAAACACCTATGACTGTTGTGAGGCAGAAGCGTGGATGTCAATGCAACCTTGTGTTATCCGCAGTCTCTATATACTACAAGCCACAGTCCTGTTTATTATGCCTCCAAAACACCCCCTTCAGATCAGTTCTCTTTACCTCCTTTGTTGGCCCTCTGGTCTATCCCCTCTCATCTTTCTCCTGGATTATTCCACTGGTCTCCTGATGGTATCCTGCTCCCATTCCTGCCCACCCACAATCAATTTCTCACACAAATAAGATTTTACCACTCACTTATTTCCAACCATCACCTCCCCATTGTTATTAGAAAAAAACCTAAGCCCTTTTATTAAAAGCCATTAGGCTCATAGGCAGTGAGAGCTCTAGAATTTCCACCACGGGGAAGCAATTCAACTTTCCCGGAAGTCATGTTTGTACAGTTTTTCTAAGTATGAGACAATATAACTCATTGCAAAACAGGCAGTAGCTTTGAAAATTGCTGTGTGTGTTTGTTTAGGTATCCACAGAGCTGGATTTCTCAACCCCAGTACTAATGACATTTGGGGCTGGATCACTCTTTGCTGTAGGGGGCTGTTCTATGGTCATAGAATGATGAGCAGCATCCTTGGCCTCCAATTCCAGATGCCAGTAGCACTATCCACCCCCAGCTGTCTCGAAACATTGTCAGATGTCCCCTGGAGGCCCAAATTGCTTCCTGTTGAGAACCACTGCCATAAAGTGAGGTGACAAAGTAATAAAAGTGAAATTCTTTTTATTGTTTTACAGTTAAATTTGTTTTTTATTCAGCTTGAGAATCATCCTTTATAGACATACTTTGTTCGGTGATATGAAATATACTCACTGTGTTAGAAAATGCAAGTGTAAGATGGTCAGTACTCTGAATATTAGGGGAAAACTTATTAAAACTAGGAACTGGGAATATATTTGCAAAACAGGCAGCTAGTCCTCACACCTTTTTACATTTTGTAAATAGGCATTCTCTTGAACACTGGGCACAATGTGCCCTTTCAAGAAAACAGGTCCCTTCCTTAATTATTAAACACTGATGTATACACAGCTTGGGCTCTAGGCGGCATTCAGCTCATGAATCGGGGGGAAATTCCATGGAAGGCTGTTGACCTGAAATTTTCATCTGGACACTGGGCCTTGTGTTCATGTTCTAGTGAAATGTCCAGATATAAAAATGCTCTCCCAATTGCCATCTTTTTTCTATCCCTGCCATCAAGATCACTCTCAAATCTCTCCACTTCTCTCCATCCCCATTGGTCCACTCTAGAGCCAGCTGCCATCTTCTCCCCTACAATGGCTACAGTAAATTCCAACTGATGCATCCTCCCTTATCTCCTCCCAGCCATTCATCAGCCACCAGATGAATGTGAAAGCACAGATGTGTGTCTTCCAGCTTAAAACTCTTCGACAGCAAACTACTGCCTCAACCAGCTCACACAATGCCTACTATCAAATCAAAACAAAACAGCAACAATAACAATAACAATAACAAGCGTGACAAAGATTTGGAGATATTGGAATCCCTGTGCAGTCCATCTCAAAAAGATTCCGTTTATATGAAGTACTTATAGTTGAACCCAATAGCGAATCATAACAGAATAGGTATACTACAATTTGGCTTTTAGTTAAAATTATTAAATTAAAAAATACATAAAGAATAAAAAAAATAAAATTATTAAATTAGCTCTCTTAAGAGTTATAGTTATACTGGAATGTGGTCACATCCTGGGGCCTGGAGGCCTCCCTGTAAAGCACATTTCAGGGAAGATCATAAAAGTACACTCTGCTTAAGATAACAGAAGAATGTTGCCTGTTAAGCACAAAATGTATAGCTCTGTTTTGTTTTGTTTTGTTTTTTTCCCCCTGCTTTTAAGATAACATAACTGACTCACAATCCTAAGATGTCTTGCAGAACTCTAAGCAGGAAGACCACCTGGCCACAGTCTCAAAGACCCTGGACAGGGTGCCGCCAAGAACTAAATAAATCAGATTAAGAAAATTGCTGAAGCTTGCACAACATGACCAGTCAACATAACCCATGACCCTGAACCCCTACTCATGATTACTCATGAGTTTTTGCCTTTATAACCCCTCTAATAGTAAGCCATCAGGGAGTTCGGGTTTGAAGCGACAGCTTCTCATTCTCCTTGCATGGCTACACTAATTACTCCCCTGTAATTCTCAGTGTTCAATGTTTGGCTCTGCTGTGCGCTGGGCAGATGAACTCTCTTCTTGTTTGGTTACAAATAGATAAAAAAGAATGGTGGGTGGTGGGTGCCAGGAGGGGCTGGTGGAGGAGAAAATGGGGAGTTATTGTTAAATGAGTACAGAGTATCAGTTTTACAAGACAAAAGGAGTTCTGGGGATGGTGGTGGTGATGGCTGCACAACAACACTAATTTATTTAATATCATTGAACTGCACTCTTAAAAATTAAGATAGTAAATTTTGTGTTATGTGAATTTTACCACAATAATAACAATGAAAAAACGCAAAGAAAAGATGTAGATTGAGGCTCTAGTCATCTGAAGGCTTGACCAGGGGAGTGATCCACTTCTAGCATGGCTCAGTCAAGTGCCTGGCAAGCGGATGCTGGCTGTTGTCAGGAGCCCTCAGTTCCTCCCCACATGGCATTCCACAGGGCTACTTGAGTATCCTTACAATGTGGCAGCCAGATTCCTCCAGAGAGTCTGATCCAAGAAAGAACGAGGCAGAAACTCTTAATGTCTTTTATGACCTAGCTAGAGCAGTCACACAGTGTCATTTCTGTAACATCGTATGGGTCACACAGGTCATCCCTGCTTGCTGTGGGAGAGCAGTTCACAAGAAAATGAGGATAGCTGAGCGCCATCTTGGAGGTTGACAACTACAGTCAGTAATGGTGAAGGACGGGGATGTGGAAATAGATTCTCAGAAATGAATTCTTCTCGAAAGCTGTCAAATGAAAGCCCAGCCCATAACTTGATTTCAGCCTTGTGAGACCCTAAGCAAAGAACCCAGTCGAATCTAACTGGACTTCTGACCTATCAAATTGTGAGATGGTAAATGGTGTTATTTTAAGCCTCTAAGTTTTTGGTAGTTTGTTACACAGAAATAGAACACTAATACAGAGTTGTTGTCAAAATGGACCATGGAATCTCAATTAGACAAGGAGAAACATAAAGTCAGGTAGTAGACTAAATGTACCAATATGGTCAAAGAATTTTATGTGTGCATTGTGTGTATTGGAGGGATGGAAGACCTGAAGGGACAGGGGCTAGTGATGACAACAAGGACTATTTGATTTCAAACATAATTCAGTTTCTGATGATGACAAAATCTGAATGGATAGATTGATGGATGTATAGATTGATAAATGTATGTATGTATGGATGGATGGATGGATGGATGGATGGATGGATGGATAGAGAAAAACAACGTTCTTTCTTTAGAATAAGACGTTCTAAACTGATCAGTTGTTTGGAAATTTAAAAGGCAAGAAAGTTCATCTCTCATTTCTAGTCTCTGAATAAATAAGAAAAAGAAAGCAAAAATTGAGTTAGCTACATGAATGAACAGTCTTTCAATTACTTAGGTTAAATCAATTGAAGAAATCAATTTTGTTTTTCTTTAGAAAACATTTCATATTTTCAACCATAAGCACTTTTAAAATATGTGGTTTTTTAAAGTTCCTTAAATGTGGTCGTGGTCCAAGAAAGTATCGGAAGTTTGGCATTTTGTTTAGCTGTTACCTTCCCCCCAAAAAACAAAAACAAAAACAAACAAAAAAACCCAACTCTATTTAAAAATAAAAACCAGCAAACATACAAAACTTAACCAAACCACACATGATATATCCCAAGAACTTAATTCATGTTTATAAACTCAATAACTGAAGTAACGATAAGATCTAAAGCGGCTTCAGAATTAATATTACTAATTAATAAACACAACTTTGAAATATATCAACCATCTCAAAATGAAATACTCTATCCCTGAGTTATGACAAATGTGAACATATATATATATATATGTATTTTATATATACATATAAAATGAAATAAATAGCCCTAACCCTTAAGAGTAGTTAGCCCTGTGTTGTCTGATTATGTTAAGAACCTTCAGTTATCTCCTCATTGACCAAATAACTCTGCTCCTAGGGATTCTCCATAAGACTGGAAGTAGCAAGGCACAAAACAATGACTATACATGGATTTTTATGAAAAAAATAGAAATGAGCTGAAAATCCAAAAATTTCTGAATGGCAATTACATTTTTATGTATCCATACAATGAAAACTTAAGCTGTCATTACAAGTCATGTCTCTAAAGAATATTTAATGAGAGTATGGGCAGTGCTGATTCAATCATGTTAAATGAAAAATATGATATGCATATAGCATAGAATGCAAACTCCATAAAGGCTAGGAATTTTGTCTGTTTTGTTCGCTGCTGGATCCTTGGTACCTGAAACAATGCTTTGCACATAAGAGGCACTCAGTTAAAAATTGTTGAGTGAATGAAAGATAGTATGCTCATACTAGAGGTTTTCATGAATATATTTGCATTGAAAAACATGGATGAAAATGCTCCCAAATATTTCCAGGAATCATCTCTGGTTGGTCTGCTTATAGGTGATTTTAATTTTTTTCCCTTTACTATTTTCTTTCTGTAATTTATAAAGTAGCCACGATGGACACATATCCCTTTTAGCATAAGAAAAATTTAAAAATCTTATTTGAAAGAGAGAACTAGGGGACTGGACAAGTTGCATGACATATTTCTTTCAAAGCCAGAACAACTGTGGTAGATTAGGAATGGGCTATCACCTTAATTCTTCCTGATTCTTCCCACCTGGAGCCCCTCCACCCCACAGCTGTTATTTGGTCCAAGAACATACTTGCCAACTCAGCAAATGGGGAAATGCGTGGGTGGCTGGCTCTCCCTCCAGGAGCTCTTTGCCTGGCAGAGGCTGACCATTGGGTGGTATCCCCTCCTCTGCTGCTCAAGCATCCTATCCTCCCCTGAATACAACCTCCAGCTCATTCACATTGCGACATCTTTCATCCATGTTAGACTATAAGCTTCATCAAGGTTGGGCCAGATGTGCAGCTGATGAGTGGTGGAACTAGAGTGTGGACAGTCCTGCTTCACCTTGCTCCCTGCCGAGGGATATTCTCTAGTTAAGGGATTCTGCCCACTGATGTCCCTATAACTTCAGTCTGGCTCTCTGGAAACTGACAATACAATAATTACAAGAGAAACAATGGTTGTAGATCTTATTATGGATTGCAATATTCCCATAGCTCCTTTGCTCTTACAAAACCCTTACCCTAGTCCAGAGTAATCTCCTAACTTCCACTCACAGTGAGTTACCCCAGCCACACCGAGTTTCTACCCATCCCTCCAACACTGTTCTCTCTAGGGTCTTCGTACTTGCTGTTTCTAGTGTCATAGCCCAGAAATCGTTGCCTATCTCCATTCATTTAAAAAATTGTTTTGACTTTGTTAGAGTCCCCACATCCCACTCCATCACATCCAGGAAAAAAAGGAACCTAATGTCATGAGTTCCAGTGATTCCCCAGAATTTAGCACAGTTCGCATGAGACATGGGCGTGCAAAATGCTTATTAAATGAATGAATGCTCCATTGTTGGTGTCCGATAGAATTTTATTCATCATTTATACCTGACTGTAACAGGCAGGGTCTCTGAATTCCTCTGATTGGCACTATGTGGAGAATAGGGGCTTCCAGACAGGACCCACCTGTCACTCCACTGTAATATAGCATCTAAGGGACAGACTGCAGTTCCTGGTGCCCCATGGGGCTCTGCACCAGGGCTGGAGCATGGGAATCTTCTTGCTTTCCAATTTGCAGGGTGAATAGGGTGAGACTCTTCTGTCCCTCCTTCCCTCCTTGCTCCTTCTCTGGTATGGAGCCACCTGAGGCCTTCTAGTGAGGCCGGAGGGAAGATATAGGAAGTTCCAGTTCTTGCCCAAATCCTTCTCACTGCAGCTGGAGACAGCTTTGCTGGGTCGCCTGCTCCAGAAGGAGGTGGAAGAGGAAGGAGGCAGGGTCTCTGTCTACCCTCCTTCCCAGATATGGAAACATTTACAAGGTCTGTGCTTACTCCCTTCCTGAATATGGAAACTAATTAGGTCAAGGCCTCCCCCAATCCTGGATGTGGAAACAGTAATGCTTTTTTTCCCTTGCTAGCAAGATTGCATTCCCTAGATCTACCTGGTACAGAAATCTTGTGGCTTAAGCGTCAGTGCAGTCGGCTCAGGCAATCCCCCCTCTGCTGAGGGGTGGAGGAGTTGGGGGAAAAGGCCTCCTTCCTTGCCCTTGAGAGGGCCTCCAGCCCCAGCTGGAGGGATTAAGGGAAGGAGGCTCCTGGCGTCCCTCAGTCTGGGTGGCTGCCTGGGAGCATCCCAGGAGAGACTGAGTGGGCCGCAGGGCTGGAGGCTCCCAAATCCATCGGAGACCTGAAGGTCATTAGAGCTGTGGCCTTCAAATTAGGTTACTTGTAACCCTGGAGGCAGGCACACCCTGCAAGGGGTGGAAGAAAGGAGGATTGTTTACCAGAAGCAATTTCCCAGAGAGGCACCCTGTGGTTCTCTTTTCACTGTGGCCCTTCTACCACTTTACAAATGAATAGCACCCTTCTTCCCCACCCCCCTCAATCTCACCGAGTTTTCTTGTCCTGGGGTGTAAGAAAACCCTCAGGATCCAAAACCAAGAGAAGATTAGAAATACCGTTTAAAGCAGGAGGGAGCGAAAATGTCAGAATTTGCTTCTGACAGATTGAGGTTTACGTCAAGTGAAAGGAATATGTTGATAATGATGCAATGTCTTCTATTTCCCAGGACATTTATCCGGACGTGTAGGAAAAAGGCTTTCACTAGCTTTTGCTGACAGATGATTGCAAATTGTAGCTCCATCTCCAATAGTCAATAAATATCCAATTCACTGGTATTCATTTCTCTGCTAGTTTATTCCTACCAAGCATTATTTCACAGAGTCAACTGAAATGGCGACTGTGTGTGGATTCTACAATATGATTATATATCATTAGTAGTTATTATGTATAAGATTATTATACTTATATGTAATTAAGTAAGTGATTAATATATAATGTATATTTAATTCTATATGTTATTTATAATATAATAATAATAATCTACAGTAAGTGAGAGACATACTCCTTTTGTAAGCCCTGTACTTTCCTGATACCTTTCTCCTTGAATTTCATTGAATATTGTCTCATTCTAAGTAGCAATTGAATACTGGCTCTTTCTAGCAATCGGCAACATTCATCAAAGATAAGTACCTGAGCTAAGCAGTCTCACAATTGGGTTCTCACAATATAACCTGTTGGTTGGACACTTTCAGAGTTCTTTTTTTTTTTTTTTTTATGTAGGGAAATCGCGTCACCAAAGGGAGAGGTACTTTGTCCAATAGCTAATACACAGCACAGCCAAGCTTTGAACCCAGCTTGTTGGGGAGGGAGAGTTCTGATTCCTAACTAACCACAGCACACTACTACCTCATTCCTGCAGAGCTGTACAAGTTGAAGCCCAGTGTTCGGGGTGTGGCAATTTTGTGTGCCACTTGGCACCAGAATTTTCTTCTCAAATACTATTGGAAAACCAAAGAGACTGTCACATTCTTCTAACACTACCTTTGTATCTGCATCTGGGCCTCTATGGTTTCCCTTCCCCTGTTGCTATGCATGAACTCCTACACCCCTCTCTAAGGCTACCCTCTCACATTGGATCCCATTCTTTTCTCTGTTCAAGGGCATCATTCTAGCATTCTCTGCCTCTCTTGCATCGCCAAAATTTCCTCTTCTTCTGGAACATTCTCATCAGTACACCAACATGCTGTACTATATAACCCTTCCTAAAAAGTCCACTTTGACCCCGTATCTCTATTCAGCTACTCCACCATTTATTTCCCTTCTCCTTGTTAGATCTAACTCTACAGTCCCTCTCTCTACTTCCACATAACTCCTTCTTTCCTAACCCCATTCCAATCAAATTTTCCACTATACCATCCTCCTGAAAGGACAACACTAACCCCCACATTGACAAATCCAGTAATTGAGTTTCAGCTCTCCAAAGCACACTCCTAGAGTCAGCAGGGTGGAGATCAGCCCCTCCTGAGCTATAGGAAATGAGAGTGAGGAAAGGATGTTTCAGAAGAGATGTAGTGAAGTTTTGGCAGGCAAAGACAACATATGGGGTTGCATATATAGTAGCTATTATAAGAAAAGCAAGGAATGCATGTATGTTCAGATAATGAAATACACAAATCAGCTTAATTCAGATCACATTCATATTTTCCTTCTTCACTCACACGTTTCTGGTGGAGTAGCAAATATTTCTGGTCACTTCTTTCTATTCAACATTCAGCAAGTCATAGTTTACACTTAGTTGGGGCTGACTATATGTAAGGCACGGTTTTGTGTATTTTGCATAGATTTTCTTATTTTATTCTCTCCACAATCCTCTGAGGTCATACTTTTTAAAAAATCATCACCCCTGCTTCACAGATGAAGAAACTGAGGTATACAGAAGTTAAGTAACTTGTTTACAGACACAAAGCATGTTTTATGGAGCTAGAACGGGAGTTGAGGCAGGATAACTCCAGATTCCATCCTTCGACCACCACATGTTTTGATGTGTCTCCAGAACTCAACTCATTTTAAATGGAATTCTCATGCAGCATGGCATCAGTAGGCAGAAATGTCCCTTTATATGAAGTTCCTTCAAAGAATAGCGACTCATATATTAACATCAAGGTATTATGTACGAAGGTACATCGATCATATGATGGTGGTTTACTCGAGGTAGTCCTATAGGACTCTCCTGGTTTCAGGAGAAAGAAGGCAGGCTTAGTTCACTTTAAGCCTCCTCCTGCTCAAAATGAGGGTTTTCAATCAACACATGTGGGCACTCTAGAATGGCAGGGGTGTAGCTGGTCATAGAGGGCTGTGAATGACAGAAACAACTCACAGTAGTTTAGGCAAAGAGGGGGAATTTCTTGGCTCTGGTAACCAAACCCCAGGGAGGGAAAGGATGTAGCTTTGCTCAGGGTGATAGAATGCAGCCAGCAGCTGTGACTTTCTCCCACTTAAGTTGACATGTTGGCAGCATGCTGTCACACAAGACTTCCCCATGAGGTCAGAACAGTGTTATTCCTAGGTTATTCATCTGTGAGGTGTCTTGCTTCCCTTATCCGGAAAAGAAGTTTCTTAACTGGTGTGTCCTGGGCCTCACACTAAGCCCATGGCACAGAGAATAATACAATAGACCACTTTTGGTGGAAATGTGAGTAGAGGAGAAGCAGTCCCCAAAATAGGGGGCAGCATTAGTATCCCCAAAGAAACAAGGAGGAGTGCTACATAGTTCAAACCAAAATCTTCTTTGTGGTGTCTCAGGACCTCCTTCTTAGAGGAAGTAACTTATGTATGTAATGAGGGCCTCAAAACTGATCTGGAGCTTGTTGAAAAGAAGAAGATAAGAGGAACAAGAATTCGACTTGAGAGTGGACATGTGAAAAAGTTTAGGGTGGGAGAGTTGAGGGAGCCAGACGGAGTTTATTCTCACAAGTGCGTAGAGGTATAGTGATGGAGTCAGATGAAGTGTGGCTGCAGAGGAGGCCACAGTGAGCCTCATGGAGCCTGAACTGGATCTTAAGGGTATGCTTTGGATAGGTGTAGTGGATATAAGGTTTTGCTTACCAAGTCTTCACTCTTTTAGCAGTCAGACACCCTTTTCATTTTGGAGAACCCCCTTTCCAACCCTCTCAGTATATGGGGCTTATGGAGAGCTGGCCTCTCTACTCAGCTTCTGCGACCTCTGCCTGGTCAACAGAAGCCACTGCAATTGGCTCTAGGATGGACATGTGACTCAATGTAGGCCAAAGAAACGGCCCTAAGAGTTTTGCTGCAAGTGTTGGGGTTTATTCCTGCTAGGGAGACCAGAGCCTAGAGATGCACAGAGATGAAGCTCTGATAAAAATTTCTGAGGACCTGGGTCCATCTATTCCTAAAGCCAACTACCCCGGGCCTCTCAGTTACCTAATTCAGTAAACAACTTTAATGTTTGTTTGTTTATTTTTGCTTTAGCAAATAATATTTCTGTCTCTTGTCACTGAAGATTTGTTTCTAAGCAGGTGAGGGACAGATTTGTGTTTTGGAAGGATGTTCTTTTGGCTGGAGAATCGTATGGAGAGAGTAAGTGTGGAGGCAAGCAAGCATTAGAGAATTCTGCAACTTAGGAGATGGATCAGTGCAAGAGATGGTAAATGGATGCATACAGTTTAAAAACATGAGCGAAATGGGAGATGCATTTATGTGGTAGACTCCACAAGACATGGCAACTCTTTGGGATATGGGGAATGGAGAAGAGGGAAGAGTCGGGAATGACTTTAATGTTTGAAATGGAGTAGTTACAAAGGCTTATGATAGGGTTTTTACCTGTTCCACATATTTCAGGTGTAAGTAGAAAAATGAACTCAGATTGGCTTAAGTAAAATAAGTGAGAATGTATTAGCTCAAGATCTGTAAAGGTCAATAGCTTCAAGTACAGTTAGATCCAGCATTTCAAAAGATGTCATCAAGGTGGATCTTTATGTCTCAGCCTCTGGAACCTACTTTCCTCAGATCTGGCTTCATTCTGTCCCAGGCTCTCCCCTCAAGGCGGTAAAGATGGCTCCCAACAGCTCCAGACATGGGTGCTACCAGCTGAACAATCCCAGTGGCAACAGAGTGCTTCTATTTCAATAGTTCCACTAAAATTCCAGGCCTATCCATGAGTCAATGCCTGAGATGTTGATTGGACAGACCTGGGGCTTTTTTCTGGATCAGGAAGTGATGTCATCGCCGCTCAAACTACAAGGACTAAAAGTGGGGGTAGCCTGCCTCCCCACATAAAATAGAAAGTATATGACCAGAATAAAGGGGAATGGATATCAAGTGGGTAAACTAACAGGTGCCCACCTCAACGAGTATGAGATAACATTCTGAGTAACAAAGGGGGATACTTTTTACACAGGGGGGTATAGAATGGGTGTGGGAGAGTGAGAGTCATCTTCAGGGAACCCAGTGGCATTGAGGGTCTGGGGCCTAGAGTGAGATTGGAGACTTGATTTAGCTGCCATTTTAGATGAAATAGTTGGCAAAAGCCTCTTCGAGGTGATGATATTTAACCTGAGCCCCACAAGATGAGAAGGAGCCAGTCCTGATCTGGCATGGAGGTGGGAATTACCTTGATACAATGAAAAGGCAAAATGAAAACCAGTGAGGCCAGAGCATGGAGGCAGGACCTTGTGGGCTGGTAAGTCCCTCCTTGAATACTAACTAGTATGGAAACCATAGCGAAATCTTAAGTGGAATGAGTAGGGTAGGGTGTCAGTGACGCTATGAGAACTACCTGAAGGAGGGTAAGCCGACCGAATATATACGAAAGAGAAGTAGAGGGGAGAGAAGCAGAGCATTTCTATATCATCTTCCCACTCTGTTGAGGCAGTTTCTGTAAGTTGGGTGTTCCACACAATCCGACCCAGATTGGTGTAATTGGCCTCAGTTTATAACAAGAAATCAGCATCCCAAAACCACAACACAAATGAGTATCTGAGCCAGGCTATGTCTAAATAGGAAGATGTTCTTGCGAATGCTGGATCACAGAACTGCCATGTGGATTATAAATCTCATGAATTCTACAGCCAAAGCTTATGGACAAGTTGGGTCCTGCTAAGCACATTTTTTTTGTAAAAAAGAAGACCCTGGAGTCTGAATACCTGGTTTGGGTCTCCTGAGCCTGGAATGCTCCTCCGTTCAATCTCCTTGAGAAGAAGGGGTTAAACTGTTTAGCCCATTTGTCCTTGGAACCTCAGCTTGCATCCCACCCTGGAATTTTTCTCTGAGCTGCAAAGCCAGGCCAGCTGCCAAGTCATATATACATTACTGGGTAGCCAGGCAACGCAGTACTTTTTCTGGGAAGGCTCACAGTGTGGTGACTGTTTTGTAGACGCCAGATTCCAGATGGAAGAAAGACTTTAATCCCCAGCTTGGAGGCTGTTTGGCACATTTCATTCCTGAGATCCTGCGGGGGCCAATTTTTACTCTGACTCTCCAGTGCAGCCATTTTGTCACATTCTGTTTCTGGTGTTTAAATTGTAATCCTCTACAAGTCGGTTTCTGTAGAGTGGGAAATTGGAGAGAAGTCTGGAGGGAAATTGGAAAAAGACATGGGAGCAAAACGATAAATTAGGTGAATGATAGAAGAAAGAGAAAAGGTCGGGAAAGTGAGGAAAAGAGGATCAACTTCTTGGGTGATTAGGGAATGCAAATCAAAATAACACAGTGCCAGATTTCACTTTCAAACTAATCACAAAATTAAAATATTGATAAAAGCCAGAGCTGCTGAGGGCAGGCATAAGTGAGTACTCACATCCATTTTCAGGGCATGACATCTTGGAGGATGATTTTGTAGGATTTAGCAACATTTTAAATAACACCGGACACAGAAAACATATTTCCAGTAATTAACTCTACAGAAATGCTCACAGAAGCACATATTTTAGTTGGGAATTACAAAATATTGGAGATACTCTGTCTGTCTATCGTTATAGGAATATAA
>NW_011889138.1:466793-475106 GCF_000151845.1 Pteropus vampyrus | reverse complement strand
GATAGATAGATAGATAGATAGATAGATAGATAGATAGATAGATAGATAAAAATGTTAATATTTTTTAAGGCTCATTATGTGGCAGGCGCTGTGCTGGTGGGCTACCCTGGATACCAGAGAGGAGAAAGGGTTGGTAATTGTAACTGGGGTATCAGGATGGCTTTGGGAAGCTATTGGCTGCTGGTTACCCAATAGCCGAGGCGTGGTTTAGCCTAAACTGGGAGCGGTAGAGATGGGGAGACATGGCTAGATCTGAGAGGAGAGATTTGGACTGAGTGAGGACAGCTCTGAAGGAGACAAGATGAAAGGGGGCAGGGAGGAGAGACAGTTCAAGCCAGAAACAAGGGGATTTAGCTGCCACTGGATGAGAGAGGAAAGGGAAGAAGAAGAGACCTGGATGACCCTGTGATTCAGATGATGGTGATAAAACTCTACAGAGACTGCTCTGGATTGAGGTGAGGGAGGGAGAGCTGGTGTTTAGCTGGACTTTGTTGAGTGCTAGTGCAACAAGGTTAAGAGTTGACGAAGAAACTATGGAGGTTTCTCAAAAATCAGACAGAACTATCATATGATCCAAAAATTCCACCACTTCTGGGTATATACCCAAAGGGATGAAAAGCAGGGATTCAAAGAAATATTTGTATACCTATGTTCACAGCAGCATTATTTGCAATAGCCAAAAGGTGGAAGCAACTCCCGTGTCCATCAATGAATGAATGGGTAAATGAAATGTCCATCTATACAATAGAACATTATTCAGCCTTAAAAGGAAAAGAAATTCTGACACAGGCTTAAATATGGATAGACCTTGAGGATATTATGCTAAGTAAAGTAAACTAGTCACAAGAAGATGAATACTATATGATTCCATTTATATGAGGTATTTAAACCAGTCAAACATATATATTTGTGTGCAGATATTTATATATATCCACAAAACCTTCACCACTATCAAGACAGTGAACATATCTACTGCCCCCAAAAGTTTCTTTTTGCCCTTTTACAGCCTCTTCCCTTTTGCCTCCTCACACTTCCTCCCTGAGAAACCACCAGTCTACTTCGTGCCACTATATTTCATTTGCTTTTTCAGACTTGTATATACATGGAAGCATGTAATATGTCCTCTTTTCTTATTTGGCTTCTTTTACTCTGTTTAATTGTTTTGAGATAATTATATGTTGCTGACAATTACAGTTTGTTCCTTTTCCTTGCTGTATAGTATTCCATTGCATGGATGCACCTCAATTTATCAGTTCATCTATTGATAGACATTTGAGTTGTTGCCTGATTTGGGCTATTAAGAATAAAATATCTATGAACATTCATATACAAGTCTTTGTATAGGCATGAGTTTCATTTTCCCTTGGGTAAGTCTCTGGGAGTGAAATGGCTGGCTCATACAGTATGCCTATGTCTATATCCTCCTATATGGTTCACAGGACACTGATTCAGGTTGCGTGGCAATGTACTGAATAATTTTTAGTATAAGTATGTCCCAAATAATACATGCACTTATAGTTTATGTGAAATTCAAATTTAGCTGAGTAACCTACATTTTTATTTACAAAATCTGAAAGTTCTAGACTTCTCTCAATTCTTTGAGGTCTCAGCTCAAATGTCATCTCCCCAGAAAGTTCTTCACTAAATCCATCCCCACCTAGTACTGTTCCCAGCACCTTATCCAGCTTCGTTTTTTTCCCTGTTGCTTCTCACAGCCTGACTCTGTACATCAATTTCTTTGTTCATTTTCTATTTCTCCCCACTACTGCTGCACCAGCAACACAAGGTTAGGGATGTTGACTTGTTCTCTGTTTTATCCCCAGTACTTACAAGAGTGCATGGTACACAGTAGACATTCAAATAGTATTTTAAATAAATCTAAACTCCAGCTTCCTCGTGTTACATCAAAGCCCACAGCCCCTGTTGGTGGTTTGAAACTAAAAACAACTGAAGGCTTTCCAGATCATGTGTACGCATGTGTGTCCAGGCAGCTGCATCCAAGGACATAACTAACAGCTAAGCCCCCCTGGATCTATGCATTACTTGGTCAGCACATTCTCTTCCCAATAAAGTGGCTCAGAGCCCAGAGAGGTTTTGCAATCCTCACCACACCCCATGTGAAAAAATGTCTTCTAATCATTTTAGTTTACAGATGGATTTGAGGCACAGAGCCATTCAGGACAGATCAAGGTTGGGTGTGAGGCTGGCTTTGTTTTGCAAAGCGAATGGTAACCAGGACCCAAAACAAGGATCAAGAGGAGAAGTGCATTTGTGGGTAGAGGGATAGAGGCAGTAACCTGAATGTAAAAGAACTGAGACCCTGCAGTTAGCGGTATTTGGGAGCTGAGGTTGAGGAGAGAGATCTGGGCTAGAACTGGCACACCCTGTGGTGGCTGGGCTGTGGCCTTAGCTGAATTGTCTTGGAATAAAGTTTAGTGAGGAAGACAGGCAAGGACTGTCCACACCTTTTGTGGAATGCATAGGTTCTGTTGGAAGCAATTATCAGTTCAGGCTGATCTCAACTGAGTATGTGAGAAAAATTTACCATGATGGCCTAAATTAATAATATTTTTCTTCTATAACTGAGGATGGACTGTTATGGTTCAATAACTTCATAAAAAACCCAGGCTCCTTTTGTCTTTCCTCCTCATCTTTCATTGTGTAAGGCTCTCTTCCTTCTGGTCACAAGATGGCTGTTGTACTTCCAGGCATCACATCCATGTTCCAGACAGAAAAAAAGTGTAAAAGGCCGAATTTCCTCATGAAGCTTTGCTTTTTATTCAAGAATAAATGCCAAGATAATTTTTTGCCATGATTCATTGGCCAGAACTAGCTCACCTGCCCCATTCATGCAGCTGCAAGGGAATTCTAAGGAGGTAGATATTTTTAACTGAGCACATTGCTGTGCTAAAAAAAATTAGAGTGTGTATTTAAAAAAATAAAAAAGAGTAGAATGGATGTCAAGTAGGCAATCAGAGTTCTTGGAATAGTCAGTGATAAAGTGGGAAGAGAACTTAGGAAAGAATTGGGTATGAACAGGGCTCCAGAAGCCAGGAGGGTAACTAGAAGGAGGGCTGAAGACTTTTTCCCCTTAAGAGCCAAGGTTTGGAGAAGAGTGGAGAAGGATATTAAAATACCTCTCTTCTTTATCAAATGCCTATTATGAGCTAGACAGCACACCAAGCCTTTTTCTAACTAGTTTTCTAAAACCTTCACCACCATCCACTGATGTAGACATTATCATCTCCTTTATACCGGAGGCAGAATGAAACCTTTCAGGAGTTAACTAACTCTTGTCACTGTTGCAGTTTCTTGAAACCGTTCATTTATTTGTTTGAACACGTAGTAAATTTACTTGACATAAAGATCCAAAGAAATAGAATATTCATTAAAGAGTGAATTTTTGTGCCTATTCCTGTGTCTCGCCTACCTAGGTCACCTCTCCAGAGACAATTACTGCTAACAATTACAGTCCATCTTCTTTATTTGCAGATTCCATATTTGTGAATTTGCCTACTCATGAAAATGCATTTTTAGCCCCCAAATCAATATTCATTGAGTTTTCAAAGCCATTCACTGATGTGTAGCAATGAAAAATTTGAGCAATTCCACGTGAACGTTCCTAGCTGAGTTTGGACAAGGTAATGATGCTCTTCCATCTTGTTTCAGCTCTCATGCTATAAACAAGTGCCCTTATAGCAATCTATTTAGTGCCACATTTGGGGAGAAATTTTTTTGATTGTTATTAGAGATTAGCCTGTTGAAAATGTCCTCCAAGCATAGGGCTGAAATACTGGCTAGTGTTCTCAAGTACAAGAAGGCTGTGATGTGCCTTATGGAGAAAATGTTTTAGATAACATTTCTGTATATTTCTATAACTATAACTCATTCAGGCATGAGTTATAGTGCTGTTGGCCATGAGTTCAATTTCAACAAATCAACCATGTATTTTAATAAGGGGCCTTTAAATAAAACTCATATAAAACAAGTTTATGTGTAGATCAGTTGACGAAAATGTGATTCGATATTGGCTAAATCAGCATTCACAGTGGCTTTAGAGAACATAACTACCACCTATAACGGGAATTGACCATATATGTCTTTGTAGAGATGTTCTGAGCATGTACCAGCTTACATATCTCTTTCTATTTGCTTATACCTTCCACACACACATAAATGTGTGCACATTTTAGACACTATTCTGCATGTTGATTTTTATACCTGGCAATATGTCTTGGTGATTGTCTTCTGTTAGTTTGCCCCCTAAGAAGTAGACACTGAAACAGCATTAGATATAAAAGAGATTTCTTGGGGGAAGACCTGTGAGGGAAAATTGAACAGGAAGCTTGGGGAGTCTAGGACAACTGTTGAATTCTGATGCAGGTCTGACTCTGAGTAAAGAAGAGAGTGGATTAAGGAAGGTTGGGTGGAAAAGTCCTAGCTTGCAGTATAGTTCTAGGAAGGTTCAGGAAGGCTGTTGGGGCAGTCCTCTAGTTAAAGTCACCTGCCTGAGGAGTCCTGTGCCTCCCAGGAGTGGGTCTGCACTGATATCCCCACTGGGTGCAGCCTGGGGTCAGTATGGCTTTGGTGCCATTACAGTGATGAATTTCAGAATGCAACAGCTGAGGCTGTTGGCCAATGGCGTTAACTGTGGGAAGAGATCTGAGAAGTGCCAGCTCATGACTGCCATATCCTCTGTTGCTACAGTCATGCTGCCTCATTAATTTTAATAACTAAAAAAAGATTCTGATGAATAGATTTATCCACGTCGATTGAATCAGTCCTGATGAGTGGGGAGTTTCTAATCTCTTGCTATTACAAACAACACTATGGTGGAAAATCTTATACACGAGTCCTTTTTCAAGAGTGTGTCTGCTACATGACAACTCAAAGAAGAATCATTGCAGCAAAGCATTTCTGAATTTGTAACTTTAACAAATATCATCAAATTGTTCTTCGGAGTATGTACCGTTACAGGTCATCCTCCTCCAACCCAACCATGCATGAGAGTAGCTGACTCCTACACTTTCACCAACACAGTACGTGATCAAGTTTTTAATCTCTGACTACCTGCTGAGTGGGAAATGGTATGCTGAGGTTTTATTTGAGGTTTCTTTTATCATGGTTGAGGTTGACCATCTTTTCATACATATGAGAGACTATTCGTGTTTCTTTTCTGTGGACAGTTGGTATTTAAATTTGCTTGAGCTGTATGCTATCTATTCCTTCATTTGAATTTAAACCCTAGAAGGACAAAGGCTATGCTTGATTCTTACTGTCGTACACCATCATCTAGAACACACCTGGCTCAGAGCTGGGGGATTGCACGGACAACCACAAGGCTGGCAAAGAGCAGTGCTGGAAATTGAACCCAGTTTGCTTGGTCCTCAATGTACTGCCAGACACAGGATACCAGGTGGTTTATGTTAAACATCCCTTTTATCTCTCACTGCCTTTGCATGCATCGTTTCCCTATCTCGGCCCATGACAAGACCATGGCTCTGAAGATAACAAGAAGTATCAACCTTCATGTCACATGACTCCGGAATAGAGAAAAATGCATTTGAGCTAAGGATGAGTAGGCTGGAAAGTTGGTGCAAATCAAGACAGAACAGTTTGAGTTTTAACAGATGGCCCAGTTTCCAGAGGCAAATTCAACTCATCAACCTACCCTGGGAATTTCCTCTGGGCTGAAAAGCCAGGTTTGATTCCAAGAAATATATACATTGCAGTGTGATTAAGCAAGAGAGCAGTGTTCTTGGAGCCACAGCACCATGTGGTCAGTATTTGGGAGACATCCACTTCCTGACAGTAAACAGATTTAAATGCACCATCTGTTTTGCAGTTATTTTTCTGGACCCATTTTTAGTCAGCTTCTCTCTCTAATTTTCAGGTTCTGACAACCTTTTTTTCTTTTTCTTTTTGTTCCTTAAAATGACATAAACCAGTATTTGCTTTTTTTTCATGTACCAGGCTTGATTATTTTGAGTTCATTTATATACCTTCATTTGTTCCATAAAACTTAATAAGCAACACTTTTTTTTCTGTTGATTTTGTCATCAGTTACAATAAATAAGAACTTACAAAATAGTGTTTAATTTTGTCCTTTAACTGGTGGAAGGATATATATATTAGAGACATAAAAAAGAAAATTGATATGCAGGAGATGAGCAAAATTTAATCATGTACTCTTAAATTCTGTTAACTTTGGATAATTCTATTTATGTTTTTCTTTTAGGACATGAGAAAATTCCTTTGGGCAATTTCTTACAAGAGGGTCATTTATTATGTGTCTCATGACAATTTGACACTTCAGGACAGAAAATATGAAGGCCTTGGAAACCTCTTGTTGTTCATCCTGAGAACTCTTGGGTGTATGCAAATTTCCAATGATGATAGAATGAATGAGCTCAGTTTTGGGGTTCTGTTCACAGAGGCTTTATGAAACTTGAAAAGTCGATTTTTAAAAATGTTTATTTTCCATTGTTTTTATTTTTCACTATAAAAGTACTGCTTGTTTGCATAAGGAAAATCAATTCCCCTCAGCATTCCACAACCATGTTAAAAGACTTGCTGTGTGTTCTGTTAGTCTTTCTGTTTCTGTAGCTGCCTCATGTCCTGCTGTGGTTTTTCTAATTATATACTGAAAACTGCTCCTCATCCAGTGCCTAACTTCTCTATTTTTAATTCCCTTGCTGATTCTCACCCAGTGCAATTTGGGCAAGTCACTTTATCAGCCTGTGCCGTAGGGTTTATCAACCTGTACCACATGTAGGTTTCCAACACCCTCCTTCATTCATGCTATCAGTCAATTTTTATTATATGCCACATGTCCTGGGCCACTGCTTTCACAATTTCCAGGAGACCACATCCCCTGAGTATCAGTCCTGAACTGCTAATATCATTTTCATCCTCAATCACACACTTGGAAATCTCCACAGGGTGGATTGGACCACAGACCACATCAGCATCTGACATGTTCTAAACTCGGCACCCCAACCAAAACCTTTCCTTTAACACTCTTTTGGGGGAACCAATGTGTCTCCAAATTAACTATTGAATGCTTATTTGCTGAAAGCCAAGTTTCCAAATGATCACATTGTTAAAATATCCCAATTCGCTGTCTTGTTCCAAGGTTTTTCTTAGAAAATAAAGTTGAAACATTTCACTTATTTGAATCAACAATACTACTTAATGAATATCTTCGGGACATTTACTATAGGCCAGGTGCAGTTCTCATGTCAAGAATAAAATAGTAAGACAGCATAAATTCTCATCCTACAGAATGTCCAGCCAAGTGGAGGAAATAGTCAAGAAGTACACAAATAGGGTAGAAGACCTAAATAGATATTTCTCCAAAGAGGAAATACAGATGGTCAATAGACATATGAAAAGATTCTTAAGATCACTAATCATCAGAGAAATACAAATTAAAACCACAATGAGATATCACCTCACACCTATCAGAATGGCTATCATCAATAAATCAAAGAACAAGTGTTGGTGAGGATGTGGAGAAAAGGGAACCCTCATACATTGTTGGTGGGATTGCAAATTGGTATAGCCACTATGGAAAGCAGTCTGGACGTTTCTCAAAAAATTAAAAATGGATCTACCTTTTGACCCAGCAATAGCACTTCTGGGTATTTGTCCAAAGAAATAATAATTCGTAAAGATCTATACGTCCCTGTGTTCATGGCAGTACAATTTACAATAGCCAAGATATGAAAGCAACCTAAATGTCCATCAACAGACAATTGGATAAAGAAGTTATGGTTCACATATATGATGGAATATTACTAAGCCATTAAAAAAGTGAAATCTTACCATTCGCAACAACATGGATAGACCTAGGGGTTATCACGCTGAGTGAAATAAGTCAGACAGAGAAAGATAAATACCATATAATTTCACTTATATGTAGAATCTAAGGAACAAAAAAACCCAACCTAATCAAAAATACACTCACAAATATAGAGGACAATCTGGTGACGGCCAGAGGGGAAGGGGTTGAGGGACTGAGAGAAAGGGGTGAAGGGTTAAAGAAGTATAAATTGGTGGTTGATAGATGGTCACAGGGATGCAGAGCACAGCATAGGGAATGTAGTCAACAGTAATGTAATGGCTATGTGTAGAGCCAGAGGAGAGAAGGAGCAATCGGGAGATCATTTCATAAACTACATAAATGTCTAACCAGTGTATTATATACCTGGAACTAATAAAATAAAAAAATTTTAAAGTACATTATAATACATTAATAACATTAGGTAGTCATAAAAAATATAGCGTGAGGTAGTGAAAGAAGGCAGACAA
>NW_011889138.1:424815-465549 GCF_000151845.1 Pteropus vampyrus | reverse complement strand
ATGAGGCAGACAGTGTGGGGAGGTCAGAGCAGATGGGAGAGCACCAACAGATCACATGGGACCTTGTAGGCACGCGTGAGGAGTCTGGATTTTATTCTGAGCATGAAGAGTTTAGAGCTTGTTCTGAGCATGATGAGGAGCCCTTGGATGGTTTCACTCATCGTGGTGACATCTTACCTGCATTTTGCTTTTGCTGTATAGGGTCAGAGAGATGGGGCAACAGCTAGAGAGAGACTCGGGATCTAGAAGGCACTGCTTTTTAAGATGATAGATGTTACAGCCTGTCTGCACATTGGTGGGAATGACCTAGTATCGGGAGGAAACCGAATGGTTGATGCAGGAAAGAGAAGATGTCCAAATAACATTCCTGAGCAGATGACCAGTGATGGGATGGGACCTTCAAGGGAAGGAGCTGGAAACTGAATTTGCCAAATAGACAATCTGCCAAATTGAGTACTCACTGTAAACTAATTTCTATTAAATATTTATTCCTGTGACAGCACATAGTGCTACACGGGAAGGTGTTAATGAACCTCAAGCGTAAGTTTTTTCTTTGATGTTTTGGTTTCATTTTAGTTGAAAGTGTGTCATTTTGGTTTTGCTCTAGCTTTTGTTTCTCTCCGGCAGGTTTAGCTCAGCTTCGTAGCCTGCTGTGCAAATCTAGCCCAGTCACACATCAGATTTGGGTGTAATTCTCATTTTGGTCACGGAACACCTCTTGAATGTTTAAAACATGCCAAAAACATTTATGTGGTTGTGGTGGGTAACATATCTGAATGTTAAGAGAATTTTAAAAGGCAAAAAACAATCATGAAAATGGATTGGATGATAGAAACATGTTCTGTCGTTTATAACATCCTTGACACAGAATACTCTTTGTTGAAACACCAAGAAATTCTCATTTTAAGATATAAAAAGCCTCAGAACACACTAAACTTCAATTTGGCCATGACGAAACAGCTGCAGTCAATGTAAATCTGAACTAAAACTAAACTTCCCTAAAATGAAACTAAAACCTCAAATGGAATTATTCAAGCATCGCAGATGTCTCTGTGTTCCAAACGGACTTCTGTAACTGTCAGAAATAGTTAAAAGAAACATATTCTGTTGTTTGTTGTTGTTGTTAGTTGTTGTTAAATGGAAGAATGAAGTAAATTTAGACATTTAAGGAATTAACCATGAAACAAAAATGGTCGTTTGGAGAACTGATTTTCAGTGAATTGACTTTGAGCTGGTAATGTCTAAACACCATATATCCTATATTGGGGGTTGGTTTTATAATTATCTTTAAATGTTCAGATGTATCTGCTTATACATTCCTCTCTATCTGTGATGTATTTCATTGTCAGATAAGGAAATTCCCATGGCTTACAAGGAACGGAGACCAGTTTTGAAATCAAATTGTTTAGAAAGAAGCTGATGGGCATGGAAACAGGGTATTTAGATTAAAGAGAAAAATAGGTCCCGCTGTTGCCAGATGCTGTTTCAACACATCACTCTGCTGGACTTTTGCCCCAGGCTAAAAGCAAGCTGCCATTCTAACATATACACATGTCAGGGAGGTCGGCAAAGGAACAATGTTCCCGAACACACAGCCACACGTGCTTGGCTTTCAGGAGTTCCTCTGCCCTGCAAGAAACAGACAACTCATCCATCCCTTCACACACCCTATCCTTGGAACCTTTTCTTTCAACTTATTTTTTTGTAATGTTCATATTCTAATAACCTTATCTTTCCTTCCTTCCTTCCTTCCTTCCTTCCTTCCTTCCTTCCTTCCTTCCTTCCTTCCTTCCTTCCTTCCTTCCTTCCTTCCTCCCTCCCTCCTTCTCTCTCTCTCTCCCTCTCTCTCTCCCTCTCTCTCTCCCTCTCTCTCTCTTTCTTTTTTTCTTTCCTCTTTCTTTCTTTTAAAACAAAACCTGTGTTTGTTTTTATTTACTCATGAGCTACCTTCAGTTTTCTTCCCAAATTAATTTACATGCCTTCATGTGTTCTGTAAAAGAAAAAATATCACCATTTCTTTGTTCTGGTTTTGGTCATGAAGATTGAGAACTTTCTAAACAGAATTTGCTTTTATTCTTTGACAGGGAGACGTTCTGTCTTGTTCCCCAGTTTCTCAGGTGGCTGGATGCAGAAAAGACAGCTACCAGTTTGAAATTGGGGAAATTTGATTATTTATTCTTAAAATCTGATAAATAGGAAACCATCTGATAAGTTCTGTTGTGTTTCCCTGTATGTTAGGACTATACAATAGTATATCTTTCCTTAAGTTTTTAGATTTCAAGACTATCTAAATAGTTTGGGATGTATTTTTTGTATTAACAATGCAGGAAGAACTTTCGAGATTCCCCATGTTTGCGCTGTGCCTCCCCACTACACCCCCGTGAATTGTGCTAACGAATTCCAGATGAAGCTGTGGAGAAAACACCAGAAGAAATTAGCTCAGTCTTTTTAATTCAAAGCCAGTTGGCTCTATGTGTAAATACATTTATTCTAAACTGTTTTGTTTTTGTTTTTAATTCAGAATAAATATGTACTTCTTGTAACAGAGCAACCAAATAGAGAACTCTAAAAATGATGATATATTCCTGACTCCACAACCATACCCCGATGTAACAGTATGAAAAATCGTTATCATTCTCTTCCCTTTTCTGTAGAATCACACACCAGACTCATTTTCTGATCCATTTTATTCTAATTCTTTGCTTTCATCACTTACACCTAACTTTGTGTCAATCAAAAATTATAAGGTTTTTTTGCAAATAAACATTATCAACCCAGCATAAAAGGTTTTCTTAAAATGTTTCCTTGACCAACAGACATATGGAAAATTGCTTAACATCATTAATCATCAGACAAATGAAAAATTAAAACCACAATGAGATATCACCTCACACCTGTCAGAATAGCTATCATCAATAAATCAACAAACAACAAGTGTTGGCAAGGATGTGGAGGAAAGGGAACTCTTGTGCACTGTTGGTGGGACTGTGAATTAGTGCAGCCACTATGGAACACAGTTTAGAGGTTCCTCAAAAAAATGAAAAATAGAACTACCTCATGAACCAACAATTCTACTTCACGGTATTTATCTGAAAAAATCCAAAACACTAATTTGAAAAGATACATACACCCCTATGTTCACTGCAGCATTATTTACAATAGTCAAGATATGGAAGCAACTTAAGTGACCATCAAATGACGACTGGTTAAAGAAGAATACTACATGCTAGGTATGGAATCTAATCAATACATACAATGGAATATTACTCAGCAGTAAAAAAGAATAAAATCTTGTCATTTGCCACAACATTGATGGACCTAGAGGACATTATGCTAAGTGAAATAAGTCTGACACAAAAAGATGAAATAAGTGATTTCACTTGTATGTGGACTCTAAAAAAAAACAAAACAAATAAACTAAACTAAACAGAAACAGACCAATAAATATAAAGAACAAGATGATGGTTGCCAAAAAGGAAGGAGTAGGAGTTGGAAATGAATGAATGAATGAATGAATGTTTCCTTTACATTTTTATCTTATATCTTTACAGTCTCTGTAAGTGCTCACTGTTACCAGCCAGGCACCCTGCTAACTGCTAATGGACATCCTTTTATTTATCTCTTCCAAGAAAACATCGGAGATATATTTCATAGTCACCTCTGATAGAGGTGAAAGGTGAGGTTCTGAGGCATGAGATGACTTACCTATGTTAAAAAAAAAAAAAAGACAAATGAGGCCCCAAATGAGGTCACTTGTGCTCAGACCCACATCACCAAACCGAGACTTAATACTTAACTTAATTCTAGGTTTCAGCCTCCTCCAGGAATAGAATCTTAGACCAGTCAATCTGAAATTTCTTGGCCAGTACTAGTGGGACCCTTGTTCTTCTGTGTTCCCAATTCCTTCTGCGCCATTTTATCTACCGGATGGGATGCTAGCCAACTCAGGAATCATTGAAATAAAGCCAACAAGATTTTTTAAATTTACTAGGTTGAATTATGTTTTTCGACACCTGGTTATATAGCTAAAGTATGGTAGAGTTGGGATTCAAACTCTGGTTTGCACATTTGGACCTAAAATTCATTGTTGTTTCAGTTTGTTTTGATTTTTGTTTTGCTTAATGATACTTCATAAGCATGCTTTCATTTTTTTAATAGTCGATTAATTTTTTTATTTAAAAAGTGTTGATTACAGGACTACTATGTGCTAGGTATGGGATCTAATCGATACAAAGGCCACGTGGCTATTGAGAGGTACCAGAATATGCACACCCCCAAAATATACCTCTTTGGCATATGGAATATTTTGAGCTAAAGGTCATTGAGAATAAGCAGATGCAGGTAAAGCTGTAAAATCAGGGCACACATTTTCCTTTTGTAAGGTAAACTCACATATACAAAAAAAACAATGTTTCTATTTATCAAGATCTTTTTCCTAATACCTCTTATCAATAAAGAAGGCACCCACTTAAATCTGCACAACAAACCTTACAAAATGACCCTGTATGCCTTACTTTTCCTGGTCACCTTCCCATAACTTGCTTCCCCTGCCCAGAAATACCTACTTTGTCCTAGGTCATGGATATGACAGTGAACAAGACCCAGGGGAGCCTCAGCCCCATGAAACAAGCCTTCTGGTGGAGAAGGCCAACAGCAAACTTGTAGCAAGTCAATTAGGAGAGTGAGTTAAGATGGTGATGAGAGCTGTGAGAGAAATGACAGTGGATAAGGGAGGAGATGAGGGGGCATTGTGCATGGGGCAGGGGGCAGGGATGGCATGTCTGGGCCGTGACTAACCTCTGGGGTGAAGCTTGAGTGCTGAGGAGGCAGGGATGTGTCTGTTCATCTGTCTGTGTGTCTCTGTGTTTGTGTATGTGTCTCTGTGTGTGTCCGTGTCTGTGTGTGCGCACGCGTGTGTGCTGAGGGAGAGCATGTAACAGGGCATGTCATGCAGGGCCTCAGGAAAGAGGATACTCTTGGCCCTTGAGCAGTGGGGACCCACTGGTCCAGCTTCTCCTTCAGAAGCCTGGTGCTGCCTGTGGGATGGGGTGCAGGGAGGGGCAGAAGTGGGGTGGAGAGGCCCTCAGGGGGTGCTGTCATGCTCAGGAGGAGAGAGGAGGGAGGGTAAGAGAAGCTGACAGATGCCAGGTGAGCTGAGAGAGGAGTGGCAGGCCTTGAGGAGGTGGAGGATGGGCAGAGGCACTCCCTGAGGCAGTCTCCTCACCCAGCTGCTGCTCCTTCCTCTCCAGACGGGCCTGTGTCACTGGGGAGGCACAGCTGGGAAGCAGAAAGGGGGTTTGTGGGAACAAGGCTCATCAGGCAAAGCTGTTCTCTCCTCCAGGACTTCCATTCTTCCCAGGGTCCCTCCTCAGCCTCACTCCTCCTGCTTCCGTGGGCAGAGGTCCCTAAAGCTGCCAGCTGGAACCTCACTCCCCACAGGTCCAGCACACTGGCAAGCTCTCCACCACCCCCCTGCCCTTCACTCTGCTTGTTCTTCCACACCGCCCCCCAAGCCCTCCATGTTGCCAAACCCAGTTACAACTTATCTGCTCTCACCCTCAACTTCTCAGCAGCATTGGAAAAACGTCACCATGCTCCAATTATTAAAGGGCTCTTTATACCTTGCTTCTGCGGACAACCCCCACTCCTCATTATCCTGCAATTTCCTTGGACCTTCTTGCTCATGGAACTGGGCTAGTTCCTTCTCCCCGCATGTTGGTGTCTCTTGGGCTCTGGCCTGGGCCACCCACACCCTCACCTCGGTGGATTTCATTCGCACCCATGGCCTTATCTGCAATCCATATGTCCCTGTCTTCCCACATTTCTATCCCAGCTCAGACCTCTCCCTCAAGCTCCCCCATCTCATCTATCCAACTGCCTACTTGACATCTTGATTTGTGGTTTCAAGGCTGTGGTAGCCAGACTCCAAGGTGGCCCTGAGTATCCTTGCATCCTGGTATTCCTTTGCTTCTGTGGTCTCCTCCTCCCTGACCTCTGGGACTGTGGAATCCTGTGGACACGGGAGGCCAGGTCATCCTTGCTGCAGGCTGCCATGTTGTGAGCACATGCCAGTAGCTCAAGGGAGAAGCTTACAGAATAACTGAAAGCACCCACCATGAGTCTGCACTACCTTGCCAGGCATGAGACTGAGTCACCTTGGAAGTGGATACCACAGACCTAGTCAAACCTTCAGACAACTGCAGTCTCATAAAACATCTCAGGCCAAAGCTGCCCAGGTAGGTTGGTCCCAAATGCCCAATCCACGGAAACTGTGAGAGACCATAAATGATTACTGTTGTTTTCAACCACTAAGTTTGGGGGTAATCTTTTTTTCTAGGATAACTAATACTTAGTACTATCACAGTTCAAGTGGAAATCTCGAGTCTCCACCTCCCAACCCAAATCGCAGATCAATCCCACTTCTGCATGAAAGTCCATGTACTTTCTCTGCCATCCATTCAGTTTCTCCAGTCAGGAATTCATGAATAATTCGTTTGTCCACTTTTCCTTTCTTCTCTCCACCAACGAATCCAAGTGTGGTCAGTCCTACTTACCAAACAGTGTCCATTAAATTCTCTCCATCGTCATGGTTCCACCCTAGTCCGAGGAATCGTCATCTCTCACCTGGTTTCCCTGCTTCCAGTCTTGTGTTTCCTGTACAATCCATTCTCCATATACATTGAGAGGCACGGTTTTTATTGGCATCTCTGAGCACATTACACATTATCTCTTTGAATTAAAACTTTCTGATGGTTTGCCATCACTCTGAAGGTAAAAATTGACTTGCTCATGTGTCTTAGAGTATCTTCATGTTGTGACCTCCGAGGGTCCTTTGATTTTGGTTTTGACATCCAGTTTTTGGATCCCAGGGGAGATGGTACATTTGTTTAAGTTTTTCAACATTTGAGTTTTTTTACTTTTCCATCCTCCTCCTCCTCTCTCTCTTTCTCTTTGTCTCTCTCTCCTCTCCATATCTTTTGTATGCATTTCTATTTTAAGGTGTTTTTTTGTTTGTTTTTTGTTTTTGTTTTTGTTTTTGTTTACCTCTTGGCACTCTGCGTGCTTAATGCTTAAATATATACACTTTGAATCTATATTTCTTAATATTTTTACTCAGTTGTCCACTAAGTCTTATTCATGATAGGGTTTCCCCTGACCCTCAGTGTTTGTGGAGACAGACTTGTTCATGTTTTCTTTTATGTCCACTGGCTTATTTGCTAAGTTTCATAGGACACTCCCCTCCCCATGATTATTCACCTTTGTTGTCATAAGGAGCTCTCTACATGCTGCAAATACCTCCTTCCATCTTCAATCCATATATACACTCAATGTCCTTCGGCAACCAGTTTCTACAAGCAAGATCTGGACCAAAATCTGTACACAAAAGAGGGCTCCATTGCAGGCGATTATTTCTGAGAAAAAGCGAACCATCTCTGAAAACTGGCTGTTAGGATGTCAGCTGGGTCCTGGTTGCCAAATAAAATGCAGGGCAGCCACTCACCATGGAATTTCCCCCTGATTAATGACCTATGAGTGCCCAGCTCAAGTCCAAGCTCTATATACACTGACATCCATCTCAGGAAGGGAACAGTTTTCCCAGAAACAGCACAACATGGCCAGTATTCTGGTGACGTTCATTTCTAAACTATAAAAATGTTTAATACTAGCCATCTGTTTATAGATTCAATATTTGGGTCATGTTTGTAACTGGGCTTTCTCGGGTTTTCTAGGGATGAAAATTTTGTCTCCTCATTTTGAGAAGAGTTCAGTGTTTATTCCAAATGTCTATCATGGCTCATGGCCCACAGTTTTCCTTATGTATGAAGGTTTCAAATGTTGGTACATAATGGCAAGCCACTCCCAGACATGTTTGTTGAACTAAATCAGAGAGACGTAGAAACCGTAACTCAAACAGTGCATGCATTTTCACTGTTATCCCTCTGCTGCTAACTTTATAAATCCCTAGATACAATGGAGAGATGGTTGCAGGATACAGGAGGGAGATGAAGGTGTGGATGAGATGGGGTAGTTGGGGAAATAGAGAGGTGCTCATAAATAAAGGATCACGGCCATGTTCATTCATTACATATCATCTATGGCTACTTTTCATGGCATAGTTGAGTAGTTGAGTCAGAAACCAGATGGCTCACAAAACCTAAAATATCTACTATGTGGCTCTTTACAGAAAAAATTTGCCCACCCCACATATAGAGTCTAAAGATTCAGAACTTTGCGTGAACACAGCTACAAGGAAAATTCCACAGAGCTCCTCTCAATATACCTGGCACCCCCAAAGTCCTCTAAAGAGAAAATCTGAGATCACCTTGGCTTGTTAGCTCTCTTGAGGAAGGTGGGATTTATCTAAAGAGCAATAGGAATCTACTGAAAGGCTCAGCGGGGGTGGCTTGGCTATATTTTCCTTTGAGAAGGAACAATAGTTAGGGTTGTTTTACAGTAACTTGAGCAAGACATAAATAGAGCAGGCTGATGCAAAACCTATTTCTGTGGTAGAATCAGCCAGACTTGGGGATCAACTGGCTGCAAGGCTATGGAGATGGGAAGTCTGAACCAATGCTCATGTTTTTTTGAGGACACACAAAGGACCGTTCTCAAGCATGGTGAGTGAAATAAAATATGTAACTAGAGTTAATTTTAACTGTTTCTTTTCTTCCTTTTAAAGACACAGCAACTAGAAAATTTTGACTTATATACATGGCTTGTGTTATATTTCTATTGGACAATGCTGGTCTGAAGAGAATCATGCATGACCTAATCTTCTAATTGACTAGGTTTCTTGTAAATGATGTGACCATGTTTGAAATGATTTGCGTATTGAGTTGTTTTTTTTTTTTTTAATTTATGGAGGCGAAATTCACATACCATAAAATTAACTATTTTAAAGGAAACAATTCAGTGGAATTTAGTGTATTCACATATTGTGCAACGACCACCTCTATCTTGTTCTAAGGTATTTTTGTCACCCCAAAAGGAAACTGAAGAACGCACTAAACAGTCACTCCCACAATTCACCTTCCTTCAGCCCCTCCTGGCCTTTGTGTGAGAAGCTTAGAAAAAGGTTTGGGATTAGGAGAGAAATTGGGGGATTGATAGGTGGATGTGAGTGTGGCAGGGAGAGTGTGGAGAGAAAATATCCTCGGATTGAATGTAGAGAGAATATTCAGAGACCTGAAGACCCTGCATTAAGGACTTTTGCATGTATTATCACTTTGGGAAATAATTGAGAAAACTATCGACCCCAATAGGTATTAGCCAGTAGTTCCGACTGGTGGACCTCAAGCTTGAGCAAGCATCAGACACACCTGGTGGGTTCATTAAAGTCTGTGGTGGGGCCCCCAAAAATTGGATTTCTAACAAGTCCCCAGATGATGTTGATGCCACTGACCCAAGGGACCACACTTTGGGAGTCACTGTATAGATGGATGGAGATTAGTCCGATTCTCACTCACCCTCCCCATTTATTCCTTCATCCTCCTCATTCATCTTCAGTTCATTAAATTCTCCACATCATGCTTTTATCCTGTGGGCTGGATTTTCAGTGGACAAGAAGCTTCTCTGAAGTTGGGAACTACAGTTGGAGGGGATGGTGGGCATTGGTCTCCCAGAAGTCTTCCCCATTCCTCTGCCAGGCAATTGTATTTGTTCTCCTTTGTTCTGCTCTGTACCTGCAGCACTTGCAGCAGGCTTATCTGTTGCCATGGAAACTGATGGCTGGCATGGGTGGGGAGGCAGCAGTGGCCTTGGTGGAAAGCTTCTCTGAGACTGGAATTTTCCAGACTGTAGAGGTAAACATGTATAGGTTTACCAAAAAAAAAAAAAAAAAAAAAAAATCCCAGCATGTCATTTTCAAGTTTCTATGCTTCTTGAACAAGGAGTCTAACTACATTTGTAGAACAAACTTTTCACTGAGGGCCAGAAATCCTGGGAGAGAGCATTTGATTCCAGCAGAGGTATGCTCATGTGGTTGCTCTCCTTAATTGAATTATGGCTGGTCCAACTCAAAGCAGCAACAAAGGGCTATAAACAAACAAAGAAAAAAGATCCATTTAAACAAAGGCGATGAGGAAAATATCACGGAGAGATGTGATTGACAACTTGGAGGTGTTTTCTCTGTGGCATCGTTTTTGAGACTATCTTTCATTATGCAATAATCAGGTTCGTGAGATGTATTCATGTCAAAATGCATAGCATTGAGTCATTCATTTAAATGGCTACACAGTCTTCTATTGTGTGGATACCTCCATTTTACATATACATTCTCTTGTTGGTGAACATTTAGATTCCACACCAGCGCCTTCCACCCCACCCCAAGTCTTTGCTCTTGTGAACAACACTACAGAAGTTGGCACACAAGTATTCATTTGTCAGATAAATCAGTGTTGTGATGGCTATTCATTCTGGTATTCGTCTCCTTGCTCATGTATGAGACTATTCCTCCAGGGGTATTTGTCCAGCAGTAGAACTAGTGGCTGGTAGGGAATTCACATTTTCAACCTGCGTGTATATCACCAAATTGCATACCTGATGGGGAGTTTATTTCTTGTCTGTTTCTCCCATTAAAAGGAAACCCCATGAGAGCAGAGACTTTTTCTATCTTTGGTCTCCATCGTGTCCTCAGGAGGTTTCAGAGTGGAGAATAGATACTCAATATAGTTTCTAGGTAAATAATGAATATACAAACAATGAACAAATGAATTCTTTTTGCCCACAATTGACATGGTGGCACATACATGGGTTTTTATCCTTTTTCACATAATATGTTCTCACTGTCTTAAATATTTTTTAATTTAATGTATTGCGGTAACACTGGTTAATAACATAAATTTCAGGCATACAACTTTATAATACGACATCGGCATGCTCTATTGTGAACTCACAACCCCAGATCTAGCCTCCTTCTGTCACTATATATTTGATCCCCTTTTAGATATTCTTTTCAGAAAACTATTTGTTTTTAAATAGATTTTATCTTAAAGAGTTTAAAGACAGTCCCACACAGGATCACTGCCTGAGTTCTCATCCTTGGGGATATGTTCCAGCCTTTGTTTTCAGTTTCCTGCATTCACAGACTCACTGCCATAACACTCATGTGGTGAGTGGCTTCTGTGAGGGTCCAGGTGTGTATGTGGGAGGGGTAGATTCCCAAATGTACAAAGGTTATGTACATTTTAAACTTTTATAATCACTACTTAAATGTTTGCCAGAAAGGATGAACCAATCCACTCCCACAGCCAGCCTATGAAGATGGCGATTTCATCACCCTCTGGTCACCCTTGGCTGATATCAGTTCTTTCATCTTTGTCTGCCTAATAAGGGAAAAATGATATCTCCTTTTGGTTTCAAAGTCTGAGTTTTGGAACATCTGAGAGATGGAGCATCCCCTCTTGTTATCTATGTTTCTACCAGGACTAGATCCAGGTTCAGTGGGTGAGCCTAGTTTTGAGGGGGAAAAGTACAAAATGACAAATACAGAAACTTGATACAAGAATGAAAATTTCTTTAGAATGAGTACATCCAGAAATCACAATAGTTCACTCAAAATACTGTTTAACTGATCGTAATGTATCACTAAGTCCCAAAATGACATAAAATGTTGTATTAGCTAACTGCTTGGCACATCTCAATGATATTTTTTCTCCTACATGGTTTGTTTGTTTTTTTTTTTTTTTTTGCTGCATGCTGGTTCATTAACTCCTTTTATGAAAATAATTTTTCAATATAATTTTTTTAAGAGAGAATAAGGAAGATAATATAGCCTTTCCCCTAGGATGGTTGAACAAAAAGATAACCATGGTATGATTTTAATTACAGGATGTACCTGGAGTTGTCAGATTCATAGAGACAGAAAGCAGGATGGTAGTTAACAGCAGGCGGAGGTCAGGGGCAGTGGGGAGTTGTCGTTAGATGGGTCAGAGTTTTTGTTTTGCAAGATGAGAAATTCTGAAGGCTGGTTGCCCAACAATGTAAACACATGTAACACTACTGGACTGTACACTAAAAAATCGTTATGATGATAGATTTTATGTTATATGTACTTTGCCACAATTTAAACATTTTTTCTAAACGAGATGAACCTGCAGAGAAACTGTTACTATTGCAATACACAGATATAGCAACCTCACCCGCTGAGACCAAGGGCATGAATGGCACTTGGTGCATTCTGGTAAATTTATCAATGATCGTAAAGAAAGTCACTGGTTTTTGCTTTTACATTTTTCAACAGCTACTTGATCATATGCTGATCAAGGATGTCATTCATGGTGGGTGACAGTCGCTCAGAATTCATTTTACTTTGTTGAATAACAACTCCAATAGATGGTTTTTAAAGGGTGGAAAAGTTTCCCAAAAAGTCTCTCACAGGTTTTTCCATCATTACAAACCCCAGTAGATTGCCATCTGATCTGTCCCTGTCACATTCAGTGTAGACTCTTACAGCCGGAGTTGGATTTAGCACCTGGATTAGAGCCTTTGATTTGCTATTTTGTTTTGTAAACATTTTCCCCACTACTTTAATCAATTCTTTAGATAACAGTCGTGTTTAAATAAGGCACATTCATTTTCTCACTTTGACTTTTCTTTCCTCTAAGTGCACATGATGAGTATAAGAACTCCCATGAAGTTTTTATTATTTGAAGAGTAAATATTGCTTCTTGTCTGGTCTAGTGCATTTTTATTTGAATAAAATACATCTGAGTCAACTGAGCTTTCTGAGCTCTGTGTAACACCTGCCTGATGTAAGAAATGCTTTTCTGGCTGAAAACTGTTTTTGTTTTTAAACAAAACAATGACATGCAAATGTTGGTGTTCAAAAAGACTACCCTGGGTCTCCTAATAGACTGTATTGTCATTACATATTCAGAAGATTCTTTGTAAATATTACTGAGATCACTCTTTAGGGGGAGAAAAACCCAGACCAGTTTTTCAATAGTGTTGAATGGAACATTGCTCACCACTATAGGTCACAATGAAAGCTCAGGGTTCTGATCAAAATCTGCAGGTTTCATTGTAACCCGCAAAGTGTGTTTTTCTTTTGCTATTATTTCCATTTTTTCCTGTTTTTAATTTCCTATTGGGAAGAGTCCTGTTTCTTGCAATAAGAAAAAACTGTCTCCTGCAGCCATTTTCATTATTTATATCTTTTTTTGGCTGTCACAATTCTTTTCCTTATCATCACGATAACAGCATTTTCAGTAATTTTTATATTTTGAAGACCCTGACAGATTTCTTTCTTTCAGACTGAAATCTGACTTCCCCTACCACACTTTCTTTTTTGGCATATTTGAATTCTAATGTGATTGATAATTCTTAAAAATAAAAGAAAAATTGTGCAGACTACTGTTTCAATTCACTCCAGTGGGCTCCCCTAGAATATGCAAAGTGAGCTCCTGCCTCAGGGCCTTTGCACTTACCCATGTCCTTTACTAGAAAGGTCTTCGCTCAAGACTTGCTCTCTCCCTTTGTTGACATCTCAGTTCTGCCATCCTGGAAAAATCTTCCCTGATCTCTGAGACATCACCCTTCGCTTCACTCTCTATCCCATGACCCTGATTTAGCCTTCATCTGAGGGCTCATCACCCCATTATCATATTATATATTTGATTACAACCCATCTCCTCTGCTAGAATTCAAGTTCTGAGTGATCAAAGACTTCTCTTGCTGGTTTCAGGGACCTCAAGCATGTCAGAGAGAGACTCTGTGAAAACTTGTGAAACAAATAATGAATGAAATGAAACTTTTTGAATGAAACGGTGTGTCTCCCATACTCTCTCAGGGCAGAGGCTTGGCTTGCTGGTTTGTATTTGCAATTCCAGCTCCCAGCCCTGAGTCTAGCCATTTGGAGGTACTTGATCCATTATTATCACATGAATGGATGCATGAGTGTAGGATTGGCCAGATAGAGAATGCTCATATCACCGGAGCTGGCTGGAGATTTGTGGTTTCTAACAAGGTGTGCTGGGTCCCAGAGTAGTCAGTTTTGTTTTCTTTTCCAAAGCCCCTGTCTGATGATGCTGATGATGCTGTGCATGAGGCATTAATGGGGGACTGTTTATCGGACCCTTCCCCCAAAATAGCCAGACTATTTTGTTTGAATGGGTTTGCTGTGTTAAGCCCTCAAGAGCTTTCATACTGTCCTCCCAGGGGCTAGGTTAGGCTGTTACCATGGAAACTGTAGTAGGCAGGTAGTCAGGGGGGCCAGGCTGTGAAAATGGAGAAAGAGCCAGCAGTCTGGAATTTTCCTGCTCTGAAGGTAAAGGTGTGGTTTCAAAAACAACCCAGTATACCCTAGACCAGAGCTGTCCAACATGGAAGCCACTGGCCCTATATGGCCACCGAGTGCTGCTTATGTCGCTGGTCAAAATCAAAATGCATTATCATTGCAAAATACATGCTGGATTTCGAGGAGTTTGTGCGAATATATACATATGTATGTTCATACATATATATATTTAAATACTTTAAAAATTTATGTGTTGATTCATTTCACCTGTTTTATTTTATTTTATTTTTTGATTGTTTTAAAAAGTGGTTACTGGAGGATGTAGAATTACACATGTATCTCGTGTTAATGGCTGTTACATTATACTCTATTTTTATTGGATAGTACTCTTCTAAGAGCACGCGTGGATGAATGAATGAATAAATGAGTGATCTTTGGTCAAAACGAGGATTGTTATTCATATATCATTTTCTACCGTGCTTTCTCTCCCAAACAATTTATTTTTTAAATAGTTAATTAAATGTCTGAGTTGAAAGGTTTTTAGACATAATTTTCAGTAGTGAATTAAATTGAAAGTTAATTACAGTTCTTCAACCCAAGCATTAAAATACCTTTTATATTTTTTAAAAGGAACCGCCTCTCCTGGCTGAAAAGTGTTATATCGCACCCTTGTGTGTGCGTTCTACACACTAGCTTCTAATATCTTGCTCCTCACTCCAACGTCACAGTTCCCCACACAGACAGGAGGACCTTCCTGAATGTCATATTGACCAGAGTCCCTGAAACACTTGATGCTTTGAGACCTATTGCTAAAATGCTTCCAGAAAGGCTGTGCCTGCCCATGTCCCCACCAGCCTCATCCAAAGGGGTCCATTTCCCCCTACTCTTGCCACCTCTGGGTGCCATTGCTTTGTTCACCTTTGTTTTTGACTTGCAGGTTTGTTTGTTTTTTAAATTGGGATGGAATACACATAACATACAGTTTACCATCAGCCATTTGTAGGTGCACAGTTCAGTGGCATTAAGTACATTCACACTGTTGTGCAGATGTAATCACCATCCATCCCCATAATTCTTTCCATCTTGTAAAACTGAAACTCTGTCCCCATAAAACAACAACTCCCTGTTTCCTCCTCTTCTCAGCCCCTGGCAATCACCCTTCTACTTTCTGTCTCTAAGCAAATTCAACTACTCTAGGGAACCTCTGATAAAAGGAATCATACAATATTTGTCTTTTTGTGTCTGGCTTATTTCACTGAGCATAATGTCCTCAAGATCCATAGATGTTGTAGCTTTTGTCAGAATGTCCTTCCTCTTTATGGCTGAATAGTATTTCATTGTATGAATGGACCACATTTTGTTTATCCATATATTGTGGATGGACACTTGAGCTGCTTCCACCTTTCAGTGATTGTGAATGTTGACTTCCTGTTTTGCATCACAAAGAAGCTGGAACACCTTTTCATGTTTCTGGAAGTTTTACATTTTATCTTCCACAGACTGCCTGTTCAGGTTCCTTCCCTATTTTCTGTTTTGATGTTCAATTTTTCCACCTGGAACCGCCAGCACTCTTTGGCCATTAGCGATAGAATTCCTTTGATTTGATGTGATGCAAAGATTTCACCCAGTTGGTTATTACACCGTATTTATGATAGGGCCTTTCACGTCCTTACATTCTTAGTGTTTATGTAATCAAATTTTATATTCTTTCATTCTCTGTCTGTTGATGTTTGGATTTTCTTGAATAAGGCATCTCCCACCCCATGATTACAAAAATATTCTCCTGCATCATATTGTGTGAGGCTCAGAGAAGAACCCTCTGCCTGCTGTGAACACTGCCTCCCTCCCCACACCTCGTAACTCTTCTCTTTATTAAGGTCCCTGGATCTCAATCTTTTCAGGACTGACTTGGGCCAGATCTGAGTGCAGTTGGGAAACACATGTCTAATTAGAAATGTGTGGTCCTGGAAAAGAAGTAGTTTGGTTGTTACTTCCTGGTCCGATCATCAGATTATATTTCAGTTCAAAGACTCAGAGTGGTTCATGAGATCAGTGCTCAGCTGGAAACCAAACAATACTTAAATTGCCTCCTCGCAGGAAGTGGTTGACTTTCTTGACAATAATTCAACGCCGGCCTCTGTTTCAAAGACGTTTCCAAATCATGAAAATATTTAACACTAGCCGTCTCCTTTCCAGACTATATTCTTCTGTGTTTTTCTTTCTAAGCTTTTCCCTTAGTTTTCTGGGCTTCCTCATTTTCTGATGGATGGGTGCCTATGTTAGGTCCCAGCCCCAAACTGGTGTTTGTGTGTGCACATTACAGCTCTGTACCTCTGGATATGCTTGGTTAGACCAAATTATGCAATGCATTAAATCATGGCTGGGTCAATGATAAGGATTTCACTTCTATTTCTTTGTGTACACACAAGTATGCACAAATATTCAAAGAAACCATTTGCATTTTCCTAAAGGCAGTATGTGAGTAAAAACATATGCAAATGAATCTCAGAGGCAGTCTCTCCCAAAAAAGTGCCTCCACCACCAAGTGCCACCTTTGTAGAAACTCTGGTGTACCAACTGATTACAGATTGTGGTGGGGAACCCAAGCTTTGCTTACAGAGCCAAGGGAATCCACTGAAGTGACTTCGGTAAGGGAGAGATGCAGTCACACTCTCTCTTTTGTTACGTCTTGGGGACAGGAAAGAATTATGTACATATATGTATACGCACATATGCAATCTTTAAAATTGACCAGAGAGAGTAAACATTTTTAGGGCTCTGGACTTCAGTGATGAAATTTTCTTCCATTATCAGACAGCCCAGTGAAAAACACTGGTTTTATTTTGCTGCAGTTTCCAGTCTTTTGTTGTACACACGTCTCTACACAGTTTTCCATAAAATCAGCATTTTTTAATTTGCAATTGAACATCTTTTTTATTTAATGCATGAGCATTTCTACATCATGAAATATACTTTAAAATATGACTTCATTTTGAAAGAGAAAAAGAGCTTGACTCTGTTTAGGGCAGAGAGAGGGCTCATGGCCTCCATTCCAGTCATGGCGAGAAAACTGAACCGAATTTTCTTGCCTGCCCCCTTTCTATTATATTATTTTATTGTGGTAAGAGCATTTAATATGAGATCCACCCTATTAACAAATTTTTAAGTGTACAGTGTCATACAGCAGACTTCTAGCTTATTTGTCTTGCTTGACTAAAACTGACAACTATTTGTTTCCGATTAGAAAAATGAGACCTGCTCACTGGATTTACCATCCTGGTGGGGATATTGTACAGACTTGACCGCAATGTATGTATTTTAAAAACAAGGCTGCCCAAATCTCTGTCATTATAGACACTCTTAGTACCTTTTGGCTGTACACACTGAGGATCAATTCCTAGACATGGAATTAAAGAGTGGGTCAAAGAAATGAAATTTGATATAAATGGACAAATTGCTCACCACCTGCTGACAGGGAGAGGTAGGACCTGGTTTATGTTTTTAAAGAGGACTATGGCTGCTTGTTGGAGAAGAGCCTTGAGGGATGAGTGGAAGCATGGAGATAAAGGTGGTGACTGGTCCAGATGACAGTGGTGGTGACCAATGGTGAGAAGTGACCAACAGGAGAGGACAAAGGAGAGAACAGTTGGGAGAGCTTCTGCTTCCTGAATCCTTTTCCTTGAATTCCAGCATCCAGGTGGGCCCTCAAGCCAGCATCCCACCTAGGATGTCACACCCTGATGCATAAGCTGAATGCCAGCCCCTGTCCAAATATTTCCAATTAAAGAATTAGGTAAGAGAACCACTTAACTTGAATCAGCACATAACTCTGATCTGGAGACTCCCACCTGTAAACCACGTTAAATGTTTTTAAATAAAAATTTTGACTCCTTCAGTAGCAAGAAGAGTCCAGTGAACACATACTTATCTGCTCAACACCTGGATTCTACATCTCTGACCTTTAGCCATGGTTACTTTAGCCACATTCATGTGTGTCTGTTTCAAAGTTCATCATTTTAAGTCTAGACATCGCATCTCACACCTGCAGCTGCATCATCAAAGAGTTAAAACATCCCCTGTGTAACCCCAATACCATTTTCTCACCTAAGAAATTAAGAGTAATGCCCTATATGAATGAATGAATGAATGAATGAATGAAATACCTTTAATATTCTACTCTGTCATTTAGGAGATGGCATATCTGGATGCCGGTTTTTTATTTAAATGAAATTTTCTATTTGGGGATAATTATAGATAAATAAGCAGTTTGTAGATCCCATGTACACTTTACCCAGATTCCTCCAATGGCGCCATCTTGCAAAACTATAGCAGTTTCCAATTTCACATGTTCTCGTGTGTGTGTGTGTGTGTGTGTGTGTGTGTGCGCGCGTGGACTGAGTTCTATACAATTTTACCCTTCCTCCATTGGATTGCTTTTACAATTGTCAAAAATCCAGTTGAAATCCAGACATGGAATATTATGCAGGGCTGAAAACAAAGAGCTCTCAAGCCATAAAAAGAAATGGAGGAAACTTAAATGCATATTACTGAGTCAAAGAAGCCAATCTGAAAGGCAACCTACTGTATGAGTCTAACTCTGTAGCATTCTGGAAAAGGCAAAACTCTAAAGATAGTAAAAAAATCAGTGATTGCTGGGTTTGGTGGGGGAGGGATGAACAGGCAGAAGATTTTTAGGGCAGTGAAAACATTCTGTATGATACTGCAATGATAGATACTTGTCATTACGCATTTGTCCAAACCCACGGAATACATGACACTAAGAGTGAACCCTCCAGAAAACTATGGATTTGACTATCATCTCTATTCCTAATTTGACCTGGGATGACCACATAAGTCTTATTTCCCTTCCAATGTACATTTTCCATTTTTGTGGAGTCAGATTTATAGATCCGTTGTACCGTGTTCATTGACTTTTGTGTCATGATTATATATTCTTCAATCCCATGGTTTCAAACACATTCTGTTAAATTTTCTTGCCATGACTATGTAACGAAGGCCATGAGCCCCTCCCTCCACCCCAAACACTGCTTTCCCTATTCAGACAAAACTCTAAGACTGAACTATCTCATAAATCTGCTATGAGTCACATGTGGCAACTAAATATTTGAAATGTAGCTAATCTGAATTGAGATACACAAGTGTTTCAAAGACTTAGTACAAAAAAATGATATGAAATATCTCATTAGCAATTTTTATATTGATGGCACATTGAAACAATAATATTTTTGACATATTGGATTCAATGAACTATATTATTAAAATTAATTCCACCCATCTCTTTTAATAGCTGAAAGAGAATAAAGATAGAATATAAAATACCTCATTAACAATTTTTATACTGATGGCACATTGAAACGATAATATGTTTGATATATTGGGTTAAATGAAACATTATTAAAATTAATTCCACCCATCTCTTTTAATAGGTAAAAGAGAACAAAGATAGTGAGTAGTAATGGCCGTTATAAAACAGTTACATACGTGGCTCACACTATAATCCCACAGCGTTGATCTACTTCAGGAAGGTCTAAGTTGCTACAGGAAGGATTTGGGTCCAACCCAAACAAACAGAAAAGAGATTCAGAAATGTTTCTGACTAGAGATGCTTAGCCCTTCAGAAGTAGTTTGGATGTCAACATCTGGCCCTGCTGCCAGATAAAACCTCAGTTCAACAACCCGCCATGGAACGTTTCCCTGATTAATGAGCTAAATGCTGTACTGGAGTCCAAACAACATATACATGTTGCCATTGACTCAGGAAGGGACTGGCTTTCTTGGAAAGAGCACAACCCGGCCAGTGTTCTGAGGACCTCCATTTCCAAACCATTAAGAACATGAAATACTAGCCATCTGTTCGGCAGATTGTGTACCTGCCTCCCATCACTCATTCATTTCCTTTTCCCAATCACTTTCTGAGGTACCATTGTGAGGGCCTGTCAGGGGTCCGGGTGTGCCGAGAGGGGCTGTGTGTGGGTATTTTATTCTATATTGCATGGCATCAGCCTACGCCCATGGAATAAAACCCTGTAACACACTCAGGGCAAAAACAAGCAAATAAAAACTCACTTGTTCATTTTTTAGTAACAGCTTATTGAGATCTCATGCATGTACTTCGCCCATTTAAAGTCTATAATTCAATGGTTTTTAGTATAGTCACAGAGTTGTGTGACACCACCACCATCAATTTTAGAAATTTTTATCACTGCAAAAAGAAATTCCATGCTCGTTAGTAGTCTCCATCCCATTTCCTCCCAACTCCCCCTAACCCTAGACAATGCACTAATCTACTTTTTTCTTAGTTTTTTTTCAAACGTCGGTAAGTCGTTCTGCCAAGTTTTCTTTAATATTATTTGCAATTAATTCTCCTCTATCAATTTCTAATCTGACATTTGAACATCCTCCACTTTTTAAAACTAGATTAGCTAAAAACCAGAAGTTCTTGGGTTTTAAAAAAAGCTTTCAAATTTTTATTTTTCTTAAAGAATTGAAGTTTTATTTTCTCTTTATTAATTCTTTTATTATCCCTTCCTTGGAGTTATTTTGGTGTACATCTAACTTCTTCAATGTCAACCTTAATTTGAATGTTCCACAATTAATTTTATGAATTAATAATTTATGTTAACTAATTATTTCATCCAATCATCAGTTCTTAACAATATAGTAATCAACTTTCTGTTACTATAGATTTTCTGATTTTGAACCATACAATATATGACTTTTTGTGGATAGCTTCTTGCACCTAGCTTAATGTTTTCAAATTCACCCATGCTGTAACATTTATTAGTACTTCATTCCTCTTTACAGCTAGATAATATTCCATTGAATGGACAGACCACATTTTATTTGTCTGTTCATAAGCTGATTGACATTTGAGATGTTTTCACTTTGGGGCCATTATGAATAATGCTGCTGTTAACATCTAACCTTTCTATCACCATTTCAAGATTTTCCCCAGGTATTTGCAAAATCTTGTCCTTTTTTCTTTTCATGCTTGCCAATTGGATAAAGAGGATTTGGTCTCTCCTTTGGATTTTGCTGTATGTAACATGAGATGGATCATCTTTCATATTTCTTTGCATATTCTTTTCCATGGTCAGATTCATGCTCCTTTTTCTATTTCGATGTTCCACTTTTTCTCATGGACTTATAATTACAAATTGTGAATTAATGAAGAATGCCTTCGACGGCCACACACATTGCAACGATTTTCCCCTATTTTTGTTTCTATCTGGTTTACATTCCCCCACCCCTGCTCTGTGTGTAAATGTCTAACTGTTATGGAGCCACATTTATCAACATTTTTGCTAATGTGTTTTGGTTTTAGCATTATCGTTTGCCTTGCCTCGGCCACCCCAAGATTATAAAAATATTTGCCCGTGCTATCTTGTGATGAGAGATAAAAGGAAACCCTTGGCCCATCTCCAGCCCAAATACTGCCCTTCCACCCCGACTCGGATGGAATCTCTAGACCTACGGGGTGGGGGTGGGGGGTGCTCCAGCTCCCAATACATAGGAGGAATTTGGGCCGAAGTTGATAGAAAAGCAGGTGAGAAGGGAATGACCTTTCTGACTTGATATCCACGTCCCTGAGAAGAAGCAGTTAGCACGTCAACTGCCAGATGCCACTTCAGTTCAACGCCCCTGCACGGAATGTGTGGCTAAAATCCAAGCAATGAAGATGCCACCATCTAAACTCAGCAAGCAGCAGTCTTCTCAGAAATAACACAGACCTGGCCCACGTCTTAGAGAACTCCATTTCCAAACCATAAGATGACTTCATTCTGGTTTTCATTTTCAGATCACATCCCCTGGTCCTGTCAGGAATCACTTGGGGACAGTTTTTCGTGAAAGGAGGATAGAGATGAGAAGCAGAAATTCTTCTCTATTATTATTTTCTGGTTTCTCTGCTGTTCAGTCATGATTCCACCCTGATCCTGAATACACTTACGGAACCAAAGCTCTGTAATTAATTCAATTCAAAATCAAATCAATAAGAACTTACTTTTATTGCTTCACCTTACTCTGTACGTGTAAATTAGTTTGCTCACAGCTACCTGTCTTTACAAAGTTGGTCTGCCTTTTTGCGTAACTATTATGCATACTATTATAACTGTTATGTTTGTTTTGTATAATAGTTAATAACTTTATGGAAACACAGCCTCAGAGCAAATCACTCATTGCTTTCTATTATGGGTTGACTTGCCTCCTCCTGAATTCATATGTTAGAGTCCTAACCCCCAGAAGGTAACCTTGCTTGGAGATGAGGCCTTTACAGAAGTAATCAAGTTAAATTGAGGTTGTTAGGGTAGATCCTAATCCAATAGGACTAGTGTCCTTATAAGAAGAGGAAATTTGAGCACAGACATACACAAAGGGAGGACAATGTGAAGACACAAGGAGAAAATCACCATTTATAAGCCAAGGAGAGATGCCTGGAACAAAGCCTTCCCTCATAGTCCTCAGAAGAAGCTAACCCTGATGACACCTTGATTTCAGACTTCTGGCCTCCAGAACTGAGACAACACATTTCTGTTGTTTAAGCCACACAGTCTGTGATCCTTTGTTATAGCATCCCTTGCAAATTAATATGTTCCCCCAAGCCCCTCCTAGAAATTTGGGTGCTTAGACTGGTAAGGAATCAAATCTTTATCTAAAAAGCAATGTGAATCCGTTGATGTGTTTTAACCCAAGAAGTAGACACGGGTGCCTTTTCTTTTAAGAAAGTCCATGTTGGCACGAATGTGGATGAAAAGCCAGGATTGGTGGGTGGAGGAGACCAACAAAGAGAAGGTTTGTTTGCTGGATCACAAGAGGGAGAGGATGGAGGCCTGGGTTGAGTGGGGTAGAAGAAAGATGAGAGACAGGTCTGAATAGGTGATAAATAGGAGGCCTCAGATACTGTTGGGGTGAGGCAGGTGGGGAGCCAGGACGCAGGATCTGCCAAGCTCTCATCCGTTATTCAGTCAGACTTGAATCCATGTGTTGCTATGAGGGTATTTTGCAGATGTGGTGAGCATCTACGATCAGTTGACTTTAAGGAAGGAGATTTTTCTCATGAGCGTGGTGGGCCTCCTCTGATCAGTTGAAGGCCTAAAGAACAAACACTGAGGTTTCCCAAGAAAGAAGAGATTCTGTCTTAAGACTGCAGCATCCACTTCTGCTTGAGTTTCTAGCCTGCTGGCCAGCCCTACAAATTATTAACCCACCAGTTCCCACAGCTATGGGAGCCAATTCCCTAAAATTAATTTTTTAAATAAGTCCAAAACATTTATGTAGATACATATATGTATATAGATAGATAAATCTATATACACACATATATGTACTTATATCCTACTTTATTGTACATTATATGTATCGCCTACTTATGTTAGTTTGCTTGGGCTGCCATAATAAAATACTACGGGCTGATGGCTTAAACAACAGAAATTTATTTTCTCACAGTTCTAGAAGTCTGAGATCAAGGTGTCAGCAGGGCTGGTTTCTCCTGAAGTTTCTCCTCTCTCCTTGGCTTGTAGATGGCTGTTTTCTCCCTGTATCCTGACATGGTCATCCCTCTGTACAGGTCTGTGTCTTAATTTCCTCTTCTTATAAGGACTCCAGTCATACTGGCTTAGGGCCCACCTTAGTGACCTTATTTTACCCTAACCATCTCTTTAAAGGCCCCATCTCCAAATACAGTCACGTTCTGAGGTCCTGTGGGTTAAGACCTCAACATATGGTTGGGGGGGTGGGGCGTGGGGACGAGGTGCAGGGGCAGGGCAGGGCACAATTCAGCTCACACACTGCTGGTTCTTCTTCTCAGGTAGAACTCTAATACTCAACATACACCTTTTCTGCTTTAGTGAACCAGGTTAACTGCCTCCCTTCCTGAGAAGGGGGAGGATTTAAAAGTATAATGAGTTAGAGTCAGCTGGGTAAAGACTTTCTGGGAAGAGGGAAGAACCTCTGTGAGGGGAAATGTTTTTCTAACATTTCACTCTCCAGAGGAAAAACAGAATGCCCCTCCTCCATTCAGATCTGTCTCTGGACCTCATTAATTCCCTAGAAAGAACTGCTGGAAGTTGAATTACTGGGTCAAAGGGAATGCAAAGTCCTGATGACTTGCTCGTATTCCTGAATTTGATTCTGAATCTGGCAGCTCAGCCATATTCCTGTTTATTTGTGGCTGAGTTTTCATTCAGTCATTTTCACTGCATAGATAGGCCTGTACACTTTTGCTTGAAATTGAGGCTATCTATATTTTTGCAGTTTATCAACCAATTTTTTTCCATTCATGAAGATATCCCCATGATATAAAACATTTCTTGAGAATTTTTATTGCGTTTTCAAAAGGAAAGGGATTTGTGATTTTTTTCTAATTATAATTATGCTAAGTTCTTATTTTATAGACGGTTCTTGTATTTTACAAGCTTATTTCTGATTTCATCTCACAAGCATGCTTTGATACTCCCCTTCTATCTGTGTCTTTGTGCACTTGGGCTGCATTAATTAAGAGTCAATCCATTACACCTAAAACTAATATAATATTGTATGTCAACTGTAATTGAAAAAAAAGAATCAATCCATTGCAGTGTTACAATAGCCAAAATATGGAAACAACCTAGTTGTCCATCGATAGGCAAATGGATAAGGAAGAGGTGGTACATATGGAATATTACCAAGCAATAAAAAAGGATGAAATCTTACCATTTGCAACAACATGGGTAGACCTAGAGGATATTGTGCTGAGTGAAATAAATCAAGCAGAGAAAGATAAATATCATATGATTTAAATTATATGTGGAATCTAAAAAACAAAATAAACAAAACAAACTCACAGATACAGAGAACATTTTGATGGTCACCAGATGAAAGGAGGTTGGGAGCTGGGTGACAAAGGTGAAGGGATTAAGAAGTACACATTGGCAGTTACAAAATAGTCATGAGGATGTGAAGTACAGCACGGGGAATATAGTCAATGATATCGTAATAACTATATATGCTGTCAGGCGGGTACTAGACTTATGGGGGGATCACTTTGTAAGGTGTGTAAGTATCTAACCACTATGCTGTACCCCTGAAACTAATATAATCCTGAGTGTCAGCTGTAATAGAAAGAAAGAGATTGCAAAACACGAACACAAACAAACAAACAAAAACCATCGTACAGTTCCTGGGACTGCCCCTACACTCCCCCCAAAAAGAATAATTGGCCCAGAATGTCAACTTCCACTCCCAGCTAGGGAGGAAACGCCTCTATTTCTACAAAGACTCAAGTATGAGAATGTTCATTGCAATATTTATTCACTGCAATATTTATTCTATGCCATCTATGCACTAGGGATGGGGGCTATCTATGTTCTTTGTAGTGAAAAAAAGGGAGTAGCAGGCACCAACTTAAATATCTATTGACAGGAGAATGGATAAAAAAAATCAATTGTGGTGCATTTATCCTAAGAATACAACCTGGCAGAGGAAAGAATACATTATTATGTAAAGTGCCAGGTGAGGACTAGACTTTTCAGGGTCATCACTTTTCAAGGTACATAGATGTCGAATTGCTATGCTATACACCTGAAACTAATATACTATTGTATATCCACCTTCACTGAAAAATAAATTTAAAAAAAAGAGAAAGAATAAGAGTTATGTGTGTTCATATAGATTTCATGAGAACAAGTGGCATTGGCAGACCCCCTACTTAGCCAGCCAGCCTCATCGCCCTGTCACCTGTATTCTGTTACTCTTCCAGTTATACCACAGTGTCTTCTTTCCCTGTCGAGTTTACAGCTTAGTTCCTATCATAATCTAATTTACAAGGAGTTAATTAGATTGAGTGCAGTTGTGGCAGCAAACAAATGTGCACACATGGACTTCAGCCCCACAGGATGGAGAAAAACTTCCCCAGACATCTATAGATGGGGGTGGAGGCAAGAGGGACACAATCCTTCATTCTTTCCACAAGCTTTTATTATGCATCTAAGGTGTGCTTGCCTGGCATGTTGACCTCCCCCCACCACACACACACACACACACACACACACACACACACACACACACACACACACTCTATCAGAGCCTGGAAAATTCCAGTCTCAGTGGAGCCATCCCCAGCCCTGTCCTTCCTTGCTCAGGCTGCAGTTTCCGTGGCAACAGCCTGAGTCTGCCTGCTTCTTGGGAACAGGTAATTGGCCTTGAAGGAAAGAGCAGGTGGGGGTGGGAAAGGCTCAACCTGCAGTCCTCCAGCCTGGTTTGTGTAGGTCTCTTGGGCCCTGAAAACACAAAGTGGGGGCTTTGCAACAGGTCACTAAATTGGCTGTGAGGGTCTCCATGAACCCGGTTAGAAACCACACACATCTTTTAAGTACCAGTGACATCAGTGTTATGATTTCTTCCACTTGTTCATTTACTTATTCATTTATTCAACAAATATGGATTGACTTTACTGGGAGCTGATGATGCAAGAAAAAAAAAACGGAAAATACACACTCTTTGTTCTGATCTTTGAAATGGGAGAGACATATGTTTCTATAAACAAGATTTTTTTTCAGATTTTGTCAGCCGAAATTATGGAAAGAACATTGCATGACAGGGGACATACTGGGCATAGGAGAGATAGAGAGAGAGAAAGACAGAGAGAGAGAGAGAAAGTTAGTCAGTTAAAATCTCTTGTATCCTCACTGGCTAGCAGGATGTTTGGCACATGGAACCTTCAAACATTTTTAGAATGTGAATAAATGAACAAGTGCACCAATTCTGTTCAGCTCAAAATTGGAATTCTGGTGCCTTTATCTATTTAACATGATGTCATAGCATTGCGTTTCCTTTCTTGGATGGAGGAGCAGTTTGGGTGTTGAAAACCCTAGAATTTATGTGAGTAGGAGGAAGGAGGGTGACGTTTAGGACAGGGAGAGAGCTGGTAGACTTCAACATCTTGCTTGCCACCACTAACGGAGAAGGTCTCAGTAAACACAACTCTACAACTTAAAACAATAAAAAGAAAATGAATTTATCTGACTCCAGAAGAGCTGAAAAAGGTATAGAAGAGGAAAAAAAGGACATCAGAGTAAAGTGACAAAATGGGTAAAACTACTTGCAACCCACTGAGAATCAAAGGAATGACATCTTTTATATGTCCATCACGTTTACAAGAAATAAATTAAAATAAACTTTAAAATACATATACGGACAGAGTTTTTAAAAGAAAAAATGGAAATGTTCAAAAAATACAAAATAACATTACAACGTCTTTGTACTAAAAAAATTAATAATAGTGTAAGAACCAAACTGGTAAGTCATTTTTCCTGTTGTCGGATAGACAAAGATGAAAATATATTTGAGCAGCTCTGACTATTGTGTGGGAAATACATTCCTGTATGAGCTGTTATCATCTTTCTGAGCTGTTTTCGCAACGGGCATTAAAGTTTAATATGTGTATGCCCTTCAACCCAGCAAATCCACTTCTGGGACTCTGCCCCTTCAGACGTTCACAAAAGCACACACACAGGCTCAGGGGTCAAGGCAATCTCCCCAGGGAGCGGTCGATTGAAAAATGCATAGAATGTGTGGTTAGGGGCCATCAGATGCCACAGCGCTTCAGGATTTCACAAAACAAATACATAAGTTCTTTGCTTGATAAAAGAACTGTGTTTTGAAGACTAGTTGATCTTACCATTTCACGTTAAATAAACAAGAGCCATATTAGAAAACTGTTTATGCATCATTATCCAGATTTGAGCAAATATAACCCATTTACTTGCTTATTTATTCCCCTTCTAGAAACATCCATTGAATTCCTGCTATGTGACAGACACCTCATCAAGGACCAAGGACACAGTTGAGATGAAAAACTTAGAATGTGTCTATTCTCATAGAGCGTCCACTTCAGCGAGTGGAGAAGACAGAATATATGTCCAAGATCATGGTGGGGGGCAATTTGACAACATTTAGAAAAGCAAATGATGTGTCTTAATCACCTTGCCACTCAAAAAATCCAGCTCGAGATTTGTGCCCTGGAAGAAACCTTCACACATGTGGCAAGGAGACAAGTTCCAAAATGTTCACTGGGACTGTCATTCATTCAACAAATATGTATTGAGCAGAAAGCATGTACCAGGTGCTGGAGACATTGGCGTTGCTTGTAAAAGTGAGAGAAAAAGGAACAAGACATAAACACCCGCCCGCGAGAGAAGGGGCAAATTCACTGAAGTGTGTTCATACAAAGAAACATGAGGAATAGTTTAGAGAGAGGGAGAGAGAAAGGGCACAAGAAGGTCTCCCTGGAGCACACACAGTGAGGGGGAGGGAGGGGTTCACTGCATTTCTTGCCTCAACAGACCCTCAGGACCTGCCTGCTTTGTGCTGGCCAAGTTTCTGACCCCAACATAGGCCACCCTCAGAACTGGAAAATTCCGGCCTCTTTAGACCTTTGCTCTCCGGCCCCCTCCCCTCTCCTTCCAAGATCAGGCCATGGTTTCCATGACAACGGCCTGAGCCTGCCTCTGCCTTGCACATCAGGTGACAGCTCCTGAGGGAAAACAGATGAATGCCCCCTGACAAAGACTAGGCCTGGGTGGGGGGCGGGGGAGAGGGCTGGGGAGGGCTCCCGCTTGCAGCCCTGCGTTTCCTCCGTGGCTGGGTCAGGCCCACCTCTTGTGCACACTCATGGGCATCAGTGCATGGGAGTCGCACTGCAGAAGAAAACGAACTGGCTCTTTGGGTCTCTGCAGGCCTTGTAAGAACCCTCAGACCTCCGCAGCAACTGGGCTTATTGGTCTGAGCTTTGATTCATTTGACATATTGATCAAGGCCCGTTGTGCTGACATTGTCCCTGAAGCCAGGTAAGTGATGGTGAGGGAAAAACAAAACAAAAACAAAAAGCCAGCTGTTTCTGTCCCGAGACCCTAATGTCTGAGACATGGGTCCTACCTGACACATGCATTTCATCATCATTAGAGGCTTTGGACACATAGGGACCAAAGGCTCACCAATTTCCAGGGGACAGACCAAGGGGTGTGGATGCAACAGATGCTAGACAGCTGAACTAGCAAAAATCCAGAGAATGGGGCTTGTTTGGATGTTGGAGGGAATCCAGCAGTCCCTGGGCAGCGTGAGTAACAGAAGGTGAGAGGCCAAGTCAGCAGTGGAGGAACGGCAGGTCAAGATGGAAAGCACTGGATTTTAAAAATAAACGTAACAGACTCATACACACAGAGAACAAACTGATGGTCACCAGACGGGAGTGGGCTGGGAGGCTGGGTGACAAAGGGGAAGATATTAAGAAGTACAAATTGATAGTTACAAAATAGTCACAGGGATGTAAGGTACAACACAGGGACTATAGTTAATAATATTGTAATAACTATGTATGGTGCCAGGTGGGGACTAAATTAATCAGGAGACCACTTTGTAAGGTGTATAAATGTCTAACCACTATGCTGATCACCTGAAACTAATATAAAATAATATCGAATGTCAACTCTAATTGAAAAATGAACTAAAAAAAAGAAATATATTGGATAAAAAGAAGGGGGATCCTTACATAGCAGGAGTGAAAGAAGGAGACAAATGAGAAAAAGTAGAGAGAGGAGAAGAAGGGGGAGAGAGAGAAAGAAAGAGAGAGAGAGAGAGAGAGAGAGAGAGAGAGAGAGAGAGAGAGAGAAAGAAAGAAAGAAAGAAAGAAAGAAAGAAAGAAGGAAGGAAGGAAGGAAGGAAGGAAGGAAGGAAGGAAAGAAAGAGGGAGGGAGGGAGGGAGGGAGAGAGAGAGAGAGAGAAAGGAAGAAAGAAAGGAAGAAAAAAACGAATTTTTTTCAATGTGTGCATGGGTGAATTTACAAATACATACACACGGAAAGTAAGGTTACAAAATCATAAAGATTTTTCTCATTTATCATATCTCAGCTATTACACACATATATCTCAGTTATCAATATTCTCTTTGATTTTTTTATTTTTTACTTCAATTCAACGTAGTACAGAATCTTGGAAGTGGATGGGCTGTAAATGCCTGATGTCCGCGAAGCCCCATCAAAGTCACTGGCCCTTTATAATGTTAACAGTCAAGATTTTGATCCCAGGAAAGCAGAGAGACACTCCTTGGCCTCTGGTTTCAGGGATGTACTCTACAAAATGGACAAGTGGTCTTCAGCAAATTGACGGTTTGGGAATGGATTTTGACGGTTTGGGAAAGAATGTGTCCAGAATTCAGCCTGTGTTTTATTGCCTTGCCCTTCCGGAGTCAGAGGCCGTATGCACAGCGCCCTGACGCCAGTGTGGCGGTTAGCTCATTAATCAGGGAAGTTCCGAGGTGAGTTGATTTACCAGGCACTTGGGCTGAATGCTGACAATCTTAGAGTTTGTCCGAATGGTCAGGAGGTTCCAGGAGAAACTTCTCTCCCACTTGAACCCCCTTTCCAGTTGAATTCTGGCTCCAAGTCCTCTGTGAACTCTGGAGCCAGGACCGGGGAGGAGCACCGTTTCCCTACCGGAATGGAGCACACTAGCAGTGACTTTCTCAGCTCAACGCGAGACTCGTGTAAACGTTCTTACCCTCATCGGTAGGGAAGGGCCCATTTGCAGGTCACAAAAGTGCGTTAGCGTAAAAGAAAAGACGCGTAAGTCTGACCACATGAAAACGGAGACACCACCAATAGTAACCATTAGGTGGTTACTATTAACACACACACACACACACACACACACACACGCCCACCCCAGAAAATAACAAATACTGGGGAGGATGTGGAATGAGAAATTGGAACCCTTGTGCACTGTTGTTCTCCCCCCAAACTCGTATTGGGTGGCACTGAGTTTTGGGACATTTTTGAACCCACACACATTTACTGCTAGAGCCTGGATGTTAGCCCCACCCAATTCGCAGCCCCCTTCCCTCTCCCGCCAGCTGCAGTTTCCATGGCGACAGACTGAGCCCGCCTTTGTCCCGCACACCAGGTGAGAGGTCTGGGGACAACAAAATTAACCAGTGTGGAAAGGGCTCAGGCCTGTGGAACGTGCAAGAGGCCCAGACAAGTTCTTTCCTGCAATTAAATTGCACTCTTGAACGTTTGTAGAAGGTGATTTGATTGAATCATTAATTCATTTATAAACTATTGATGTGACCCCAACAGTAATGGCAGACTCTCTTGTAGGATATTGAGATATAGCAGTGGTTTTCAATGGGGGGAGGGGGCAATTTTGCTTCCCAAGGAGGCATTTGGAAATATTTTTGTTTGTCACAACTAAAGGGGGAGGGCGCCATTAGCAACTGGTACCGTTAGCAACCAGTGCACACAGGCCTGGGACGCTGCTAAACACCCCATAATGCACAGGACGGTGACACCCCCACCCCTCCCCACACTAAAGAATTATCCAGTCCCTAATGTCAGGAGTGACAAGGCTGAGAAACCCTGGGATGTCAGAACCTGCCCTGAAAATCCTTGTGGCACTTAGGTTCTAGGGGAGGAGACAGACTATAAACGAAATATGGTTTGTGTGCTATGATAATAAAAAGGGGAGGGTATGGGACAGAAAGTGACTGGGGTGGAAGAGATGGCATGCTCAGAGAAGGCCTCTCTCAGGTTGTAATAACTGAGGAGAGAGATGAATAAGGCCGGGAGCAAGTCACAGGAAAACAACATTTCAGGGAGCAGGTACAGCATGTGCAAAGGCCCTGGGGTAGAAACACACTGAGTGTATTCAAGGACAAGGAGATCCATGTGGCTGAAGAGTTATTAGGAGGGATAAGAAAGAGAAGACAGTGGTGGTGGAATGGAGTGGATCAAGAAGGATCCTGCAGATGGTGAGAACTTTGGTATTTATCATTCAGCTACTAAAATGATTCCTGTTGTTAGTGTGGTCAATAGTGATTGAACATTTACTCTCTGCCAGGCTTTCTCAAGGACCTTGAGATTACCAGGTCACGGAAACAGGCCTAACCATTGCCTTCTTGCAGGTCAGAGGCCACTAAGAGAGAGAGAGAGAGAGAGAGAGAGAGATCAAAGAGGTAGTCACACAAAAGTGAACTTCTAGAAGAACAAATATTTACTCAGTGACTTCTCTGGGCTGTGGGGCCAAAATGGGGCAGACTCCCATCCCCAGCCATGAGCACCGCAGGGGGCCTGGATGAGTGTAACAGGCATGGAGAGAGGCAGAAATGGCATGCTTTACATGGTGGAGCTATTTGCCCTGAGATGAAGAGTCCTTGTGTTTCTAGAATTAGCTGTTTCAAATTTGGATGAGGTCAATGATTGCTGATATACCATCAGATCATCATCACAATTGCTATTGTTTTACGTAACTAACATTTATTATGCATATTATGTCCCAGGTACTGTGCTAAGTGCTCTCTGTTGAATCCCCATGACAGTCTGAATGGTGGGTGATGTTAACCTTCTGAATTTATAGATGAGGTCCCTGATGCAGACAGAAGGAAGGGTTATCTTGAATTCTAATCTCAAGGTTAGACTCCCCTGGACAGAATCCATCACACCACAGGTCTCTATAACCTCTGAGCCACACTTTCCTCACCTGGCTCTCAAGGTTGATGGGAGGATTAAATGAACAAAGGAATGATGGTCACACAGCAAACTCAATAAAAAAGACAGCACAAAAATGCTCAGGCTTCAGGATAAATAATAGTTTAATGCAATATTGGAGAAAAAACATTAACACACACAAAAACACACCCGCCATGAACAAAATATTAAGATTTTAAAGAAAGAATCTGACAGTCCTGTGCTGTGTCATATTGGAGCCTGAGGCAAAAGGAAAAAATGCATATTGTTCTATCCATGCTTTTGATATATTTTAAAGGTTAATTTTCTTCCAGAAATAGATTTTGAAAATATTATCCATGAGCTTGACTTCACTGAAGCAGGAATGTGAAATTACAATAAATTCTGTTTTTTTTCTTTTGTATAAATAAAATACTTAAACATAAGTAAGATAATGTGAGTTGTAATAGACCTATTTTTCAATTATTCAATTTTTTTCCTGGAAAAATATTCTGGAAAAAATGAACCATTAAAAATTGCATACAAACACCTGTGTAGGGGCTGACATTCTTCCCTTGTCTCAAGCTTCAAGGTAGCTACACACAGTGGACTTTATTTACATTTTGTTCTTTTGTCCTTCCTTTTTTGTGCATCTATTTTGATTTTTTTTTAAAATATCACATTAAAGTATTATTTATCTTAAATGACTGGGGTTTCGGGTGCCTCCTAAGCTCACCTTATCTTAGTCCCACCTCTGTCTCTGAGAATGCAACCTTTGAGCTGAGATATGAAGTTTGAGAAAGAACCAGCTGTGGGAATTGTGGGGAAAGGATATTCCTATTAGAGGACAGGCCAAAGTATAGATTCTAGGGCACAGAAAGTTTTGGGGAACAATAGGGTGGCAAGAGATGGAGGCCAAGAAATGAGGGCTGTGCAAAAAGAGAAGTAGACAGGGTCTGGGATACCACCTTTCATTCTATGAGTGTTGTCGAGCCATCAAAAAGATTAAGTTGGGATGGGAGGTGGATGGGGAGAGGGCAACATGCCCTGACTCATTTGCAAAAGGTCTGGGGCTTGCTTGATGGAAGATAGACTACCTGTGGAGCTGGAATGTCCCCATTCAAAAGGGTGTCACAGTTATCTAGGTAGAAATGGTGGCACCTGGACCAAGGTGGACACACACAGATCAAATCTTTTTAGTCTCATAGGTTGAGCTGAGGAAGGGTTTGTGGGGATGTGGCTTTGTGGTGTGATGGAAGGAGAAGAATTACTTCTTTGTTTTGAGTTTGTGCTCTTGGGTGGAGAGTGGTGCCATTTATAGAGGTTGAGAAGACCTGGAAGGGGAGCGAGGAGTAGATTTTGAGGGGGGTTGTGAAGATTTGTATTTGGCACATTAGCTTAAGATGTTGACTTGACATTCATGGAGAGATGTCAAGGAGGCAGTAGTTCAGACCAAAAATCAAGGCAGGAGATGCAGCTTAAGTTAGAGATGGTTTTTGTAAACGTGGCTCTGGATGAAGTCAGCTCCAGAGAGAGTGGAGATGGATGGAAGCCAGCCTCCAAGGTGGCCTCTTGGTACTCACGCCCCCGTGCAGTCTCTCCCACGATGAGTGGAGCTGGCCTGCATAACCAGCAGGTTTCAGAAACACCAATGTGTGGTTTCCAAGCCTGGGCATCACGGCTTCCTTCACGCTCTCCGTTGGTTCACTCGCCCTGGGGGAAACCAATCATCACGTCCTGTGGGACTCAAGCAGCTCTCTGGTGAGGAACTGAGCACTCTCTCTCACCCACAGCCAGCATAACGTGCCAGGAGGAGACCATCCAGCCCCGGTCAAGCCTTCAGATGACAGGAACCCCGGTCAACATCTTAACTGCACCCTCCTGAGAGATTCAGAGCCAGAAGCACTCAACTAAGCTCCTTCTGATTCCCATGTGATCGGATGACATAAGAAATGTTTGTTGTTTTAAGTCTCTACTTTTGGGGATCACTTGTTATGTAGCAGGAGCTGACGAATGCAGGTGGGAAAGGTGGAGCCCTTCTCTACTTGGAGGTGAGCACAGAAAAGCACCTGGGAAAGTAAGGCAAAGACCAGAGGGAGGTTAGTGTCCCTGGAGGTAGCAGAAGGAGGGAGGGCGCAGTTCAAAACCTGACAACAGGGTCACATTCCTCCACTTAAGAATGTGGAGGTCACTGGCCCCTGACAAAAGCAGCTTCTTGGAGTCATTTGGTGAAAACCTGGCTGGTGTTTGGTAAAGAGAGAATTTGGGGAAAGGGACAAGAAAACAAGAAATGAGTGCAGATGACTATTCAGAGAGTACACATGTTCAGTACACACACCCACAAAGCATCGGGTGACAAAGTGCAACATTTAAAATCTTCTTAAGACTTTATACCCGAAGAAACTGAAAACACTAACTCAAAAAGACATATGCACCCCTATGTTCATTGAAGCGTCATTTACAATACCAGGACATGGAAGCGACCTAGGTGTCCATTAATAAATGAATGGATAAAGAAGATGTGGTACGTATATACAAAAGCATATTACTCAGCCATAAAAAAAGAATGAAATCTTGCCATTTGTGATAACATAGATGGACCTAGAGGGCATTATGCTGAGTGAAATAAGTCAGAGAAAGACAAACACCATATGATTTCACTTATATGTGGGATTTAAAGAACAAAATAAATGAATAAACAAAACAGTAATAGATTCACAGATACAGAGAACAAATTGGTGCTCACCAGATAGGAGGGGGCTTGAGGGGCTGGATGAAAAAGGAGAAGGGATTAAGAAGTACAAATTGGCAGTTAGAAAACAGTCACGGGGATGTAAAGTACAGCACAAAGAATATAGTCAATAATATAATGGTATGATGCCAGAAGGTACTAGAGTAATTGGGGGGTGGTCATTTCATAAATTACATAAATGTCTAACCACTGTGCTGTACACCTGAAACTAATATAATGTTGAATGTCAGCTGTAATAGAAAAAAAATTTTAATAAAAAAAAGACTACAGTCACATATAGGACATCTCCTAGGGATTCTGTTTAGCAGGAATTCTCTGAGCACATACTGCTGCTCTGTGAGAGTGTCACAGGGAAGACCAAAGACTCAAATCTTAAACACAAGACTGCTGTTTATAAAACATTCTGTGCAGGAAGGAAGAAGGGGCTGAGGGGCTGGAGGCTGGAAGCCCCACAGAGCACTCCTTTAACACATCAGAATGAGAGACTTTCTTCTAAGTCTCAGTGCTCACAGATCCCTCTACACACATGTGTGTGCACACACACGTGCACGTGCACACACACACACACACAGTTCCAGCACCTGCTGTGTTATCTGCAAGAGAAAGAGGGCCTTGAACTCACAGATCCACAAACTTGGAAAGCATAAACTTAAAAAGTACGCTTGAAAAGAGGCCAGTGGTCCATTTGAAAACAAGAGAAGTCGCAGCATTTTTTTTTTTATGAAACCAAACATGAGAGTGACATGAAGAAGGAGTGATGAGGGTTCAAGTCTGTGAAACAAGGATGTGTGTGCTCGCTTAGAGTTTTTCCAAACATAAGACATGAAGTTTTGTTGATTGTGAAAGGTTGATTTCCTCATCAGTAGATGTTTAGGATATTAAACCAAACATTTAGTAGAGTTTTAGACTCCAGAACCATGAAAAGATATATTTCTGTTGCCCTAAGCCATTCAGTTTGTGACAATTCGTACAGCAGCCCTAGGAATGGAACACAGAGTGGCTAGTGTTCTGAGGATACAAAATTTTGAAACATAATCCTACTTTAATTACTAGGCATCTGTTGAAACTGGATTTTTTTACATGTTTTAATACTTTTTATAGCATATGAAGATAACTCCGCTCGAGTGTGGATCACAGGCCAGGGATATTGTGGATGCTGAGCGCAACCTTGTCAAAGTAACACCCCCAGGGTGTTCCCCATGGTTCCATGATACAAGGAGAGCGCATGTTTTATATGCTAAACTTGGACACAAATCCCCAGGATGCCCCTTCAAAAAGACTGCCACTCCAAGCCTCCCCTAAATGATTTTGGAGCTACCCACTGATGGTCAGCCATGTGAAGGGATGGGATTTATGTCCTAAGAAAAATAACCATCCGTTGGAGAGTTGAGCGTGAGAGGAGACAGTCAGATTTTTCTTTGAAAAGTGATTGTGGCATTTCAAGGAAGAAACTCTGGCAAAGTTCTCTGACTGCAGAGTTGTTTGTGGAGTGACACCTTCAGGGTATACAGATTGACTAGATGTGGGGGCCGAGGAGTGGGGGCTGACGTCTTGGAAAGCAGATAGTTAGGGAATGGATGTTGGTTCTCTTCCTCGAGATCAGCATTATACTGAAAAGGAAGACAGAGAAGAAGAGGAAAACGTGGGCAAGAGACATGACTGTGGTTCCCATGGAGAGGAATGGTGAGTAGGGTGACCAAGCTTAGAATTGGTGAGTTTGAATCATTCTGGTGCGCTCTAGAGATAGGGGCCATCCCCAGTTGTCTGGTACCTGCCCGGGGGGCATGAGGGCAGAAGGGCAGCAGCCTGTGCGTGAGAGCCTCCCAGAGGAGATGGCAAGGCGTGGGCTCTGCGAGGGTAGGTTTACATGTGAAGACCACACTCCCCGGTGAGTTATTTACTATCACTAGGTGTCTGCTACAGCACAGAGTGGACCCTCGGGAGGTACTTATGGAGTAAGTGACTGAATCCACGTGTTTTATGTCCCTTGAAGGCAGGGACTGGGTACATTTTTCACTCCTTATTTTATTTTTGGTGCATAGTAGATTGTAGACACTCAATAAATAGTGCTGAGGGAATGAGTGTGTAAACAAATAATTAAATGAATGAAGAATAACAGAGGTAGGAGACAGGTGACTTTTATGCCTCTGGCACTGCAGCAACTCTTCAGCCAACCACTTGTGATGACATAGAGTCAGCAGAAGCTCCAGAGCCATCCTCTTGCCCATCTGCAAAGACTCCACCAAAGGAAACAATTTGACAGGCAAAAAAGACACGCATAGTTGCTGGTAAGAACATAAAACGGTGTGGCAGGTGTTGAAAACAGTACGGAAGTTTCTCAAAAATTAAACACAAAACTATGTTATGATCATTCCATAGTATATGCCCCTCAAAACTGAAAGCAGGGTCTCAAAGAGATATTTGTGCACCTGTGTTCCTAGCAGCTGAACCATGGGAGCAACCCAAGATTCCACTGACAGACGAATAGCAAAACACTGTCCATCCACACACTGGAATATTATGCAGCCTTAAAAAGGAAGGAAATTCAGACACAGGCTACAGCATGGATGAACCTTGAGGATATTAATCTAACGGAAATAATCCAGTCACAAAAGGACAAATATTGTATGATTCCACTTATATGAGGTCCCTAGAGGAGTCAAATTCATGGAGACAGAAAGTAGAATGGTGGTTGCCGAGGGCTGAGGGAGGGGAGAATGAGGATTTAGTGTTAGAATTTGTTTGGGAAGATGAAAAATTCTGGAGATGGATGGTGGTGATAGTTGCATGACAGTTAATCCTGAATAACTAACTGTACACTTAAAAATGGTTAAAATGGTAAATTCTATGATATGCATACTTTACTACAATAAAAAAAAATTAATGAGTGTCAGCTATTGGTGAGGTATCTGCAGTCTTGAGTCTTCTGCATACCCTATCCTGGTTGGTTTGATGTCAGTCATTCTATTTACCCCTCAGGATCCCTTACCAGATCTTTTGGAGTTTTTTTGTTTGTTGCATCAGAAACAGTATTAGGCTGTTGCCATAGAAACTGTAGCTTGCATGGGAAGGGGAGGGGACCGGGAAGGGGCAGAGAGAGACCAGGAGGCTAGAATTTTCCAGGCTCTGAACTCACATGGTACATTTGCTTTGCAATAAATAAATGACTTAAAATATGGGTCTTTGTCTCCAATAAAATGGCCGCCCTTCCTGCCTGGGAAAGAAGGACTCATGGAGGGAATGCACAGGTATTCGGCCCAAGGCCACATCCCAAGGGAGACTGGTGTCCTCCATGGGCCCTCCTCAGGTTGCCACTTGCCTGTGGAGCTTGTGAAATAGGTTCTCACTGAAGGCAGGGTCTTGCCAGCAAATTTCCTTTGAGTAAAAGTCTTTGGAAAAGGAATAGAATTATGATTACTCTCCTCCTTAGCATGTTTACCTCTAAAAACAGCTTTCGTGCCACTGAGACTCAAGTCAAGTGCAGTTTTGGGCAAATTGTTTCAGTTAGTTTATCATCTAAAGGTAACCCTACCTGTGGGGGAAGAAAATAAAACACACCTCTTTCTAAAGGAACTGTTCCTCCATTCAGTCATTTGATGCATCCGTCGTCTATGGCTATGTCACGATCATCACAAAATGAGTGAGTTGAAATTACACTTAAAGTCTCACGAGCTGCCATCAAGGCGTCAGCAGTCTGCTCCCTGGGTCTCTGGGTCCTTCTCCGAGCTCAGGCAGGTGATCGCAGGACTCAGTTCTCCAGGTCTTGGGCTCAGGTCCCCACCTTTTCGCTGGCTCTGCCTCCCACAAGGTGGGAGCTTATTTCTCCCTGAGCTCACTACTGCCTTTGAAAAATCATTTATGGAGACTCTCTGAGGCCCTGGGTGAAGTTGCCTTTTAGTGTAGCAGAATTTGCATTTGCTTCTGCCTTGGACACGTGGGCACTAAGTTGGGGACCACTGCAAAGTTCAGGGCTTGCATTTTCCTGGCCCCTCAAGGCACTGGCTATAGACCACATTGTGCCTCCAAATACTTGTTAAAGGACTAACTGGATTTGGGGAGAGTAAGTGAACAAATGCCTCTTCTGATTGCCTAATGCCTGGGGGAGTCGAGATGGTGTTTGTTTGCACTTCATGTCTTATTCCCTTCGCCTAGGACAGTGCCTAGCACACAAGGGGACTCAGTCAGCGTTTGTTGACTGACTCAGTGAGCGAGTTACGGGTTATGTTCATACCACTGGGGCTTGTGGTTAGCTAGTGCTTCCTAAAAAAGAGTCCGCATGGCCATTTCTCACTCCCTGTGTCATTCTGCAATGTCCCTTTACATTTTAATAAGCACAAAAGATTTATTTGAACCACTGCTGTCCAGTCAGCAGTCCCTAGAGTTTATATCTCCATCCCCAGGGACCCTGGCCGGAAGTCTGATAAGCTAGCCTGTTCCCCTTAAACGGTGATCCACTGAAGCTTTTATCATGGAAACTGCAGCTGGCGGGAGTGGGGGGATAAGGGGATGAAGGGTTAGGGGTGGCAGCCAAGGAAATTGAGGAGAGAAGCAGAGAACCTAGGAAACTGAATGTCCCATGATTTGGCTACAGATTGTGTGTGATTTAATAATCGTAGTCCAGTATATAGTAAGAACTTAATAAATGTCTGTGAATGAATAAATGAATGCCTCAATGAACAGCTGTGCTAGTGGGTGGAGAAGGGGTGTCACAGAACTCATTTCTACTGGTACTTGGAAATTTTTCTTCTAGTTTTGGGGTTGACATGTATATAGTCAGCATTTGAATTCATCTGCCCATCTGCTTAACAAGCCATCTGCTTGCCCAGCTGCATTACTTATGTTTTTAAAATTTTATTTCTTATAATGTTTTCATGTCTCTCAATGTGTGGGGGGTGGAGCTTACCAATCCTGGAAGAGACTGACAACCTGTCTTTCAGAGGCTGATAACCCAGCTACACGACACACATCATTGGTCAGTGGGTGAAGGGACAGAACCGATGCTGGTGACATCAATGGCTCTTTTTGACACTTGTGATTTCTTTAGGAGTCCACAGACTTTTGATGCTGCCCAAAAGATGCATTTTAAAAAAATCATCTTATTGACATAACTGACACATGACAAAATGTACCCATTGTCAGCGTACAAATAATGGGTTTTGACAAATGCATGCGCCTGTGTAATCAACACTACAATCAAGATATAGGACATTGCAAGGATACCTTTTAATAAAAAAATAAAATGCCTGTGAGTC
>NW_011889138.1:418316-424765 GCF_000151845.1 Pteropus vampyrus | reverse complement strand
AGTTGGGGACCACTGCAAAGTTCAGGGCTTGCATTTTCCTGGCCCCTCAAGGCACTGGCTATAGACCACATTGTGCCTCCAAATACTTGTTAAAGGACTAACTGGATTTGGGGAGAGTAAGTGAACAAATGCCTCTTCTGATTGCCTAATGCCTGGGGGAGTCGAGATGGTGTTTGTTTGCACTACATGTCTTATTCCCTTCGCCTAGGACAGTGCCTAGCACACAAGGGGACTCAGTCAGCGTTTGTTGACTGACTCAGTGAGCGAGTTACGGGTTACGTTCATTTACGGGTTACGTTCATACCGCTGGGGCTTGTGGTTAGCTAGTGCTTCCTAAAAAAGAGTCCGCATGGCCATTTCTCACTCCCTGTGTCATTCTGCAATGTCCCTTTACATTTTAATAAGCACAAAAGATTTATTTGAACCACTGCTGTCCAGTCAGCAGTCCCTAGAGTTTATATCTCCATCCCCAGGGACCCTGGCCGGAAGTCTGATAAGCTAGCCTGTTCCCCTTAAACGGTGATCCACTGAAGCTTTTATCATGGAAACTGCAGCTGGCGGGAGTGGGGGGATAAGGGGATGAAGGGTTAGGGGTGGCAGCCAAGGAAATTGAGGAGAGAAGCAGAGAACCTAGGAAACTGAATGTCCCATGATTTGGCTACAGATTGTGTGTGATTTAATAATCGTAGTCCAGTATATAGTAAGAACTTAATAAATGTCTGTGAATGAATAAATGAATGCCTCAATGAACAGCTGTGCTAGTGGGTGGAGAAGGGGTGTCACAGAACTCATTTCTACTGGTACTTGGAAATTTTTCTTCTAGTTTTGGGGTTGACATGTATATAGTCAGCATTTGAATTCATCTGCCCATCTGCTTAACAAGCCATCTGCTTGCCCAGCTGCATTACTTATGTTTTTAAAATTTTATTTCTTATAATGTTTTCATGTCTCTCAATGTGTGGGGGGTGGAGCTTACCAATCCTGGAAGAGACTGACAACCTGTCTTTCAGAGGCTGATAACCCAGCTACACGACACACATCATTGGTCAGTGGGTGAAGGGACAGAACCGATGCTGGTGACATCAATGGCTCTTTTTGACACTTGTGATTTCTTTAGGAGTCCACAGACTTTTGATGCTGCCCAAAAGATGCATTTTAAAAAAATCATCTTATTGACATAACTGACACATGACAAAATGTACCCATTGTCAGCGTACAAATAATGGGTTTTGACAAATGCATGCGCCTGTGTAATCAACACTACAATCAAGATATAGGACATTGCAAGGATACCTTTTAATAAAAAAATAAAATGCCTGTGAGTCGCTGATGAAGCACTGGGTACTTGACTAAGATTGATCCTGCCCCACCCATCATCTGCAGAAGGGGTTGTTTCTCTTTTCTCTAACAGTATCTGGTACAGAGTGGACCACAGTGAAATTATCAAATGGAAGCATCTCTAAGCAGGCTCTAATCTCCATGAGAAAAAAACACTGTAGGGGAGGAAAAGAAATTTCCCCTCTACCCTTTTGAGTTCTTGGCTGAGCCCCTGCAAGAAAAGACAGAATAACAACAGAAGTTTATCAACATGTGTAACTCATGTGTACGTGGGAGAGACCCCCCCAAAAATGAGTAATTCAAAGAAGTGGCCTAGAACTCAGGCTTAAATGCCATCTCGATAACGGATGTGGGCCTCTTAGGGGAGAGGAAATTATTTTTAGAAAAGACGAACGGGCCCTTAGAAGAATAGACAAGAGGTGTGATAGTTTGTGATGAAGTGTGTTGGGGTGTAGTGTTGACTTCTAGTCTCCTCTCCGGTGATAAGAACCAATCTTCCTGGTTGATGACACTCCTGGGAGGGGATTTAGGACAACTGAGTTTCTCTTGCAGGATCTGTCTGTAGGTGGATAAGGGGAGTTCAGAATAAGCCTCTCCCAGCATTTGCTGTTTTTCAGGTGTCTACCAGTCAAAATAATCACTATACGCAAGCAGAATGTTTGGGGTGACACATCCTGAAAACCTGTGGTTATAATTTGGGGTGTTACCCTTCAAAATCATATCTGTGCTTTTCTCATCATCGTGTTCCCAGGATCTGGTGCACTGGTTTTACCAGAGTAGGCAGGCACTCAATCCATATTTGTTGATTGAATAACAAATAGATGAAAATATGAGAATGGATGAAAATATGGCATAAACACTAAATATTTACGTCAGTGTCCATTGCTGATTTGAAAATGTGTGGTCTTCTATGCTCTAAAAGGCTCAGAGCCAATGTTTTGCCCAAAGATGCTTTCGGAAGACAAGCTCAGAGGACATGCATGAACCACTGCTGGTGGGACTGCAGACTGAGCCTCAATCTGTTGCCATGGAAACTTCTGCTAGGACTGGGGAAGTGGAGGTAGCTGAAAATCAGCAGCCAGGACCTCAGAAAATGAAATATTCTAGTATCTTGTATTAGACTGAGGGTATGTGTAAAATCCCAGCCTAGAATCTTCAAGTTTTTCATTCATTATTTGTGAATAAGTAGAGATGTGGGTTCTTCCTTGTGTATCACTGATAGGACTGTAAAATGGTGTAGCTGTTGTAAAAGATGGTATGGTAGTTCTTCAGAAAATTAAACAGAATTACCTTATGATCCAATTCTGGGTTTGCACCCACAAGAAATGAAAGCAGAGGCTTGAAGGGATATTTATGCACCCATGTTCATAGCAGCATGATTTACAATAACCAAAAGGTGTAGGCAACCCAAGTGTTCATTGACAGATGAACGGCTAAACAAATGTGGTGCGGCCACTCAATAGAATATTAGCCTTAAAAAGGACAGAAATCATGACATAGGCTACAGTATGGATGAACCTTGGGGACATCTGCTAAGTGAAATAAACCAGTCACAGAAAGACAAATATTGCATGATTCCACTTATAGGAGGTCCCTAAAGTGGTCAGATCCATTGAGACAGAAAGTAGGACCGTGGTGCCAGGGGCTGGGGGAGGGAGGAATGGGGAGTTAGTGTGTGATGGCAACAGAGTTTCAGTTTTGCGGGATGAGAAGAGTAGTGGGTATACATGGTGGTGATTGTTGCACTACAGTGTGAATGTACTTAATGCCACTGAAAGAACACTTACAATGCTTACGGTGGTAAATCTATGATATGTTCATATTTTTTTCATTTTCTATCTCCCCTGTACCAACAATGCCTTTACAAACACAAAGGCTTGGCTCATCTTACCCCCAGGTCTCCAAGGTCTAGACCAATACCTTCCTCCTGGTAGACACCCGGCATCTTGTTAAATAAAGGACTGAAGTTTAGAAATGAATGAACGTGCCTCCCACTGGGACAAAGCACAGGGTAGCAGTGGCTACGCTGGTGTGCCTGATATTTATTGTCTGCCCAGAGACAAGGGTTCAGCACACAGAAGGGCTCGATCAATATTTATTGAACAACCTGATGAATTCTGAGGGCGAATAAAGCTGTTATCACTGGAGGTTTCAGGAAATGCAAGATTTTTTACGGACTCTGCAGAGAGCCTCACATGTGTGTTTTGTTGTTTCTGTAACCTGGCCTCATTCAAAGGTACCTAAAGATGTGCCACTGGTGGGGTGGTTGCAGACTAGAGCTCCTTCTGAATCTCACCCTCCCCACTGGCCCACTCTTACCACCAGCCTTCAATGCGATTAGTCTACCCATGTGGCTGCTCCATCTTGTAATTGCTGATCTTCCCATAGCAACAGAGGATGGCTCAGACCATCACCATGGAAACCACAGTAGTGAGGAGAGGGGAGAAGGGAGAGGCTGAAGAAGGGGCTCAGAGAGCCCTGGAAACTGGAATTTTCCAGTTTTTTAATTTTCCTGACCTTGCACCTAGTAGGCTTTCATGAAATACCTGAGAGAATGAATGGCTGAACCTCAAGTCATATGGTGGTGAGTCCCCTGTCCCACTCCCACTGCCCATTTTTATCTCTGATGAGGGAATAAGCCCCTTTGCTGGGTAGATGGCAGTGAATTGAGCATTGAATTAGCGACAGCTGCATTCATCCAGTCTTCTTTTATTTCCATTTTTGTCTTAGTGAAACTCAAAACCATAACACTCAAGTGTTAAAATTTATTGAGCAGTGACCTTGGGCTAAGGGCTTGTTAAGGACTAAATATTTGTGTTCCCCCCAACGCATGTGTTGAAGCCCTAACCCTGAATCAGATGGATGGTATTTAGAGATGAAGACTTTGGGATAATAAGGTCATGAGGGTGGAGCCCTCACAATGAGATCAGTGCCCTTATATGAAAAGACATGCAGAGATGACCTCTCTGCCACGTGAGGACACAGGGAGAGGGCAGAGAAATACAGACTTCTCACCAGAACTGTGAGGGGGTCTGATCTGGGACTCTCCAGCCTCTAGAACTATGAGGAGTAAATTTCTGTTGCTGAAACCCCAGTCATCACGGTATTTTGTGATGGCAGCCTGAGCTCCCCAGAACCTCAGCTCGGACAGCTCTTCCATGCAATCCCTCCACCCTGCTGAAGCCAAGTGGAATTCCACACATGTTGCCATGTAACTGAGGAAGAGAATGGTTGCCATGGACACAGCACACCGTGGTCAGGGTCCCAGAGACCCAACCATTTGCAAACCCGTTGGCTCTTTGAATGCTATCCATCTGTTTTGCAAATTATTTCCTGAGATTGTATTTTTCACCAGCCTTTCTCTGGCTTTCTTCCCAGGCTATTATTTCCCCCACAAGTTTTCCTTCTGATCACCTTGTTCAAAGCAAGTCTTTTTGTGTCGTTCTTATTTCTGCCTCCTTTTACTGTGGAAAACATCTAATCTGAAATGCTGTGGCTTTTCTCTCCCTGACAGTAAGATATCTATTTGAATTTATCGAATGTTCATATGAAATAGCTCATTCATTCATTGTTGTTATTGTGGGTTTTTATTTTTTATTTTTTTGAAACTATGGGTTTTCAAGGGCAAATTATTTCAGGCACCGTTATAGAAGAAAAACACTGCCTACTAAATTATGGCAAACATGTTAAAACCTGAAAGATATGTCTGAGAATAGACGAGATCCATTATTCCTTTTTTTGCACACTTTTCAATTCTCTTTTTTCTCATCTGGAACATCACTCTATGATTTGGGGTGCTATGTTTTGTCTGCCAGTCTACCCTCAAAGTTCGCTGCAGCTACTAACACTTAGTAGGAGGCCAATAGATAATCATTGAAGAGTAAATAAATGAAGTAATGAATTTTGCTTCTGGAAAACTGGGGTCACGAGGTTTTTATATTGTTTGGCTTCTTCTCCCTCTCTTTTTAAAACTTAAATTATAACATGAACCTGTCACAGACAGATCATTAGCTGGTCAGGTACTCAGTAAACATTTAATGAACATTTGAGCTTATTATATTTGTTGTTGCTGTTGTTACTATTATTTAAGGTTGCCAAAATTAGCAAACAAAACCACAAGATGCCTGTTAAATTTGAATTTCTGGTAAACAACAAACGGCTTTTGAACTTTTCATAATTAATTACCATTGCTTTGATGAACACATATGCGATGCAGAATTTTACGGTATCAAAAGTTATACAAGTATTTTGTCAAAAGACTAGTGTCCAAAATCACAGAGGGATGTCTTTCATTTATTCTAAAACATTTTTTTTTTCAGATTTTAACATTTTTGCCACAATTTAGTAGACAATGATTTTCTTTTATAGTGTTGCCTAAAACAATTTACATCTGAAAATCTATGGCATTAACCAAAATAAAACAAAAGCAAATAAATTAGCTTCCTCAGTTTCTGCTGCACACTGAGACCTGTTTTAAACGTCTCCAGAGTATCTGGACCACAGCAATTTCAGAATGAAAGCCTTTCTACAAGAGAAGGTATAAATACATCAAGCAATTTTTTTTTACAGAGTAATAACATTTAAAAAATATATAACATTTTTAAAAGAAAGATTAGCCTAAACGATAACCCAAATATGATAATTAGATAATTCTATAATAAATTAATTCATAAATATTTTCTGAAAACGAGGCTGTTTCTTTTAATCACATTAACTTCTTTTAAGTATAAAGAAATTTCTTTATATTTCTCCACTAATAGTAATTTATACACTTTGTAGTAATTGCATTAAAACAAACAAACAAAAAACCCGAAGAATGTCTGCTGTGAATTAACTCTGAGTAATTTAGAAAATAATTTAAAAACTTGTATTATATTTTTGCTTTTATAATTTTAAATTATAAGTGCAAACTTTACATCATTTTGTACAGACAACTTGCACATTCATAAAAGAAACTATCGTTACATTTGGATAACCACAAAATACGAATCGCAGCATTTCCAAATCACAGAGAGTAATGTTATATTTTACCAAAAATCAGAAATATTCTAAGCAAAGCCAGCACACATCTTTTCAAAGCCCGAGCAATTTGAACCAGAGCTTTTTAGCCT
>NW_011889138.1:413527-415816 GCF_000151845.1 Pteropus vampyrus | reverse complement strand
TTTCCAGAATCTGGGATTCAAGCCCTCAGCAGGGCACCTTGGGGCTACTTAACAAATGCTTGTTAGAAGAAGAAATATGTGTTTCTCTGGTATTTCCTGTCCTGGACTGAGCATCTGGATTGAGACAGTGAGGCAGATAGAGGAAGAATGGTGTCCTCACGCTTTCTCCGCTCCTTGAAATTTGTTGGTGAAACTAAGACTTGGGAATCTGAGGTCTAAGCAGTTTCAGTGCTGACAGGGTGCCAGGCAGCTGTTTAAAACCATGGGGATATGCATGCTTCCTTCTCATAGCAGCCAAGGGTGTGTCCTGGGAGGCAGGACTGGAAGACTCTGGAAATTGTAAGCAAGGAGTATGGAATAGATGAATTAAGAACACAGATCCTCTACACGGCATCCTGCTGAGAGCCACCAGCACTGTAGGTGTGCTCAAAACCTACCCGGGGTTAGAGCTTATGTCAAGTGCTCTTACTGCTCCCCCAATAGTAATCATGGCAGGAGGAAATGTTGAAAGATGACAGATATGTCCATGGCCTTGATGGTGGTCACAGGTGCACATGTACCCCTAAACTCACTGAGGTGTACACAGTAAATACATACAGCTTTTTACTTGTTGAAAGAAAGAAAAAGAGAATGCAGGTGACAGGCAGTCAAACATCCCGCAACTTCCCTCGCCTGCCACTTCCTCCCATGTGACGTCACCTCTATGAGCCTATTTCCACCTGGGATGCAGATACTAGGTGCCCCATCTTACAGGTTCTCAGAAAGAGAAGATGAACTCTCACATGTGGAAATGTTTAGAATTGTAAGAGATACACACTTACTATGATGTTGTGTCAGAAGCTCTTAGCCCATCAAACTTACACAAGCATACACTCACTTTTCAAAGTTGCTTCTCAAACCTGGAAACAGCCCTCCCTTCCCCTCCCAGTCTTAGGGCCCCTCTACCCCATCCCTGACTCCCTGCCACTGTCCAGTTCCCTCTGCAGCAAGCAGGATGCAGGCCAGACATTCCGAGGTTATGACGTCTCAGCCTTGCCTTTGAAGCACAAAGGCTGCTGTGGACAAAACCTAAACATTTTGGGTGTGTCTGTCACTGGTCCCCTTGCTGGTCCTTAAGCCAGACAATCATCCATCCTTGGGGCTTTTCAGGGGATCAGTTCCTCATCTGAACTGTTCTCCTTGATAGTTTCAGGACTTGCTCCCTCCCTCCACGCAGATTTAAATATTACCAAGAACCCCTCCTTAACCACACAACGTAAATATGCTCTCTATACCTTTCAGTCCTGACTTATTTCCTACTTAATACTTCCCAGCAGCTGAAATCTTACTTTGCGTTCAAGATATGACCCCATCCCTCCCCCCAGAATATGAACTCTAGGGGCCCAGAACGTCATCGGTTGGCAATTTGTTGGACCCACCACACTTAGCTCAGGGTCTGCCATAGATCACATTCTTAGGACATGTCATTTGAAAGAAAGGATGGGTGAACACAGAAATGAGGGTCTGGAAGTTCGTGTCTCCTCTAGTCTCTGGGCTCCGGGAGGCAGACACGAGCATATGTTTTGCTCATTTTATTCCCCACGTCTAGAGCATATCCACGCCCTGCCCCCGCCCCCTGTTACTATTTGTGATCAATCCATATTCTGAGAACATGAAACGCTGGTGCTTAGACTATGCTCACAATTTCCATCCATGTCCACAGAGGCTCCTGACACAGGTCTCCCCTCTGCAGGGGCCTGCAGGTGATGATGCCTTTCGACACGTACAAAATACGCTCATGACCCACTGATGACAAGGCTCTCCACCCCTCTCTCCATTTGGCCCTCTCACAAGAGCTCCCATCTTCTCCTGAAGGATGCAGGAGTTCAGGCTGTTGCCATGGAAACTCTAGGAAGACAGGGGAAGGTGTTGGGGAGGCTGGGAAGGTACAGAGAGTGGGATTTTCCAGGCTCTGCAGTAAGACTCTAGGGTCAGTCCTGGAACCATCTATTCCTCTACTGATCCCCCCACCTCGTCTCTCTCCATGTATGTCACCCCGCTGCCTTCATTTCATTTTGGCAATCTTGGGTCCATCCCGCATCTCCTGCCCTTGGAAATATTCTCTCTCTCTAGCTTTGTCTCATGTATGTTTCTCATCTTTCTATATCTATTTATTCATATCTATCTATCTATTAAACTTCATTATCATTGTCTCTCATTTATCATTTATCTATCTTGTATTTATCTGTATCTGTGTGTCATCTATTTAAGTATCATCTGTCTATGTATCATCTGTCTATATTTATCCTC
>NW_011889138.1:398280-413477 GCF_000151845.1 Pteropus vampyrus | reverse complement strand
CACCCCATCCCTGACTCCCTGCCACTGTCCAGTTCCCTCTGCAGCAAGCAGGATGCAGGCCAGACATTCCGAGGTTATGACGTCTCAGCCTTGCCTTTGAAGCACAAAGGCTGCTGTGGACAAAACCTAAACATTTTGGGTGTGTCTGTCACTGGTCCCCTTGCTGGTCCTTAAGCCAGACAATCATCCATCCTTGGGGCTTTTCAGGGGATCAGTTCCTCATCTGAATTGTTCTCCTTGATAGTTTCAGGACTTGCTCCCTCCCTCCACGCAGATTTAAATATTACCAAGAACCCCTCCTTAACCACACAACGTAAATATGCTCTCTATACCTTTCAGTCCTGACTTATTTCCTACTTAATACTTCCCAGCAGCTGAAATCTTACTTTGCGTTCAAGATATGACCCCATCCCTCCCCCCAGAATATGAACTCTAGGGGCCCAGAACGTCATCGGTTGGCAATTTGTTGGACCCACCACACTTAGCTCAGGGTCTGCCATAGATCACATTCTTAGGACATGTCATTTGAAAGAAAGGATGGGTGAACACAGAAATGAGGGTCTGGAAGTTCGTGTCTCCTCTAGTCTCTGGGCTCCGGGAGGCAGACACGAGCATATGTTTTGCTCATTTTATTCCCCACGTCTAGAGCATATCCACGCCCTGCCCCCGCCCCCTGTTACTATTTGTGATCAATCCATATTCTGAGAACATGAAACGCTGGTGCTTAGACTATGCTCACAATTTCCATCCATGTCCACAGAGGCTCCTGACACAGGTCTCCCCTCTGCAGGGGCCTGCAGGTGATGATGCCTTTCGACACGTACAAAATACGCTCATGACCCACTGATGACAAGGCTCTCCACCCCTCTCTCCATTTGGCCCTCTCACAAGAGCTCCCATCTTCTCCTGAAGGATGCAGGAGTTCAGGCTGTTGCCATGGAAACTCTAGGAAGACAGGGGAAGGTGTTGGGGAGGCTGGGAAGGTACAGAGAGTGGGATTTTCCAGGCTCTGCAGTAAGACTCTAGGGTCAGTCCTGGAACCATCTATTCCTCTACTGATCCCCCCACCTCGTCTCTCTCCATGTATGTCACCCCGCTGCCTTCATTTCATTTTGGCAATCTTGGGTCCATCCCGCATCTCCTGCCCTTGGAAATATTCTCTCTCTCTAGCTTTGTCTCATGTATGTTTCTCATCTTTCTATATCTATTTATTCATATCTATCTATCTATTAAACTTCATTATCATTGTCTCTCATTTATCATTTATCTATCTTGTATTTATCTGTATCTGTGTGTCATCTATTTAAGTATCATCTGTCTATGTATCATCTGTCTATATTTATCCTCTATCTATCTATCTATCTATCTATCTATCTATCTATCTATCTATCTATGTGTCATCTGTACCTATCACCTCTCCCCACTCCCAGCCATAGTCGTTAGGTAAAACATCAACCCTGGATGATTGCAGCTCCCACTCCCCAAGTCCCTCAATTTTTTTCCCCAATTTTTTTTATTGTGATAAAATACATATGTACAGTTAAGTGGTACTAAGTATATTCATACTGCTAGGCAAACATCACCACCATCTATACCCACAGCTCTTTTCCTTTTGTAAAACTGAAACTCTGTCCCCATCACGCACTAACTCCTCATTCCCCGTCTCTTCCATTCCCTGGCAACCACCATCTGATTGTCTGCCTCTATGAATTTGGCTGCTTTAGTTACCGCATATAAGTGGAATTATACAGTATTTGTCCTTTCGTGATTGGTTTATTTTGCTTACCATAATGTCTTCAGGGTTCATCCATGGTATAACAGGAGTCAGAATCTCCTTCCTTTTTTAGGCTAAATAATATTCCATTGTGTGGGAGGACCACATCTTGCTTATCCATTCATCCATTAATGGAGACTTGGGTTGCTTCTACCTTTTAGCTCTTGTGAATAATGCTGCTATGAATATGGGTGTGCAAATATAATTTCAAGACCCTGGATCATATGGTAATTCTATTTTTAATTTTTTGAGCCAACTTTATACTGTTTTTCACAAGGGCTGTGGCTTGCGACCCCCCAATTTTAACCACAATAAACAATGTGACCGGGATGGATTTCTAGCTCTGTCATTTATCAGAAGAGGACTTGTGGTACCTTCTTAGGTAACTTCAGGCCTGTCACTGTAGCCGCAGTTTCCATTTTTTAACCCACTCCATAATTATAGAAATTATGCACATCAGGTCCTCAAATAACATCATTTTATTTGACGTCATTTAGTTGTAACTTTGATGAGATGCCATAGGAACTTAACACTTGTTTGTATCAATTAGTGTATAATAACATTGGTTTTGTTATACATCACTTCTCCTAAAATCACAGAACTTATCTACGACATTGTGTGAGGACTACTATATTGTTTATTTTTGGCATTTATCCTATGCCACTCAGTCCTTTAAACTTATTCTTCATTAATGGTCACCTGAGATATGTTCTAATATTGTCCAAATATTACATATAAGGAAACAGAAGGACAGAGAAGTCAATAAGTTGTGGAGAGTCACACAGCTAGTAAGTGGCAGAGCCATCACTCAAACACGGGAAGCCAGACTCCATGGTCTGGGCTCTTCAGCAAAGGCTGTGCCCACATGTGGTAGACCTTTAAGGGCTGACACTCATTTTAGAAATGGGACAACTGAGGCACCAGCTCATAATGTTAGACATGAGTTAATAACCACTCTCTGACTCCACTTATTTCAGTAACAAGATTTTCAACATGGAGCCACTAAAGAGGTTTAGCTAGTTACGTATAAACAATATGTTACCACAGCCCTGTGTTCTCTGTGTTGAAAAGCATTCACGAGAAATAGGTCCTTTAAAACATGAAATTTTAAAGTAGAAATAGAGCATTCTAGAATTTTTTCCACAGTGCTCCATTCTGGACACCACTGGTCTAGTCGAAAGATGGTGGTGTCTATGGAGAGTGAAATTTCTGGACTGACTTGAAAGATATACCGAGGAATATATCTTGGGGCTTCTTGACCTGTTGCTGGTGGGCTGGGTTTGTGGGTGGTTAGGTCAGATCTGAGCTTGCACTGTTTGTACTGAATATCATCCCAGGGGGGCATCCAGGGTATGGCAGAATATATGTTTCTGGAGCTCAGAAGGGAGGTCTGGGCTGGGGATAGAGATATGAAAATATGACCGAATCCAAGTTGTTTGTATGCAAAGAGGAGACCATGTTTCAATTATTCGCTCTCTCTCTCCCTCTCCGCCCCCTCTCTCTTTCCATTTGTTTATCTATCTATGTATCTATCTATCCCAAAGCCATGATCTTCATTAGAAAAAAGCGTCTATTTTATTTGTAGCGTCCATCCAGCCATCCAGCCATCCATCCAGCCATCCTTTCTTTTATCCATCCATTTATCCAACAAAGAAAGAAAATATATCTCTAAGAAAAAAAACTATGAACACCATAATGATAAATTTAATTCTGTGTTTATTCATTAAATATAAGCTAAAAGGCACTGCATGACCTCTTCCCAGCTCCTCCTCTGAATTTGCCTCCATCTACTTTCTACCCTGCACACTCACTAGCAGATAGATACCTTGGGCTCCTTGATGCTCTCCAAGCATGACCAACATGCTCCACCTCCTGATGTGTCCGGGTGCTATTCTTTCTGCCCAGAATGATTGTTTTTCTACTAATCCGAAGAGCTGTGCCCTCCCTTCCTTCAGATCAGTGCAAATACCGCCACCTCCAGGTTGACCACCTTGATCAGCTGATCTAAAAGAACGTTCTCCTTCACTCTCCTTCTCCTCACCCTTCCACTTTATAGAACTTAGCAGCATCTGTTATTTGAGTTGTATTTATTGACTGATATTCTCCCATGGATAAAAGATTCATAGTAGGGTATTTGTCTGGGTTTCTATTTTATGTATCACATTTCACTCAGTGATGACTTGTAGTGGGACCTCAAGAAATATCTGCAGAGTAAACACATAATTTGGTGGTGAAGGAATGAAGGAAATATCTATTAGAGGTCGGAAACGTGGCCTTATCTCCCCTTTTATTTTCCAGGTCTGGAATAGAGCATGTAAGGAAAAGTGTCTCAATGAATCCACGTAGGTGTAATGTTCATCTAACAATGTGCATTCACGTACAATATCTGTATGTACTAAACAGGCAAACGTGAGAACACGAGCTGCTATGTCACCGCTGTTTGGAACAGATTCACCGTTTCTACCTGAATTGGTGGATGCTGAAGCAGCTGCTTTTTATTTTATTTTTTTACTCCTTCTGCAGAGATGGTACTGATGACACATCTCAACACGCACGTATTATGCAGACACACAGCAGATGTGGAACCTGTGCTGGCAGCGACATCACCGGTGGCTTGAGTCTGGCATCCGCCTCTCTGTCCCCTCTGCAGCTCTCGAGCCCCAACTTCAGCAGAGCTGCCTCAGGGCTCAGGCCATTCATTGCCATCGAGATCATGGCTCCAGTGGAGGTGACAAGGAACTGCAGCAGGTTAGGAAGGAAGGGAGTGGAGTCAAGGAGATCCGTTAGGAAGTGATGGACATGGAAGCGGGGGGAGAGTGTGGACTGTGACAGCCGGAGATCAGCAGTGGACGTGGTTATTGGCACAAGCGAGGCCCTCTGGCTGCAGCCCCTGGCTGCCCAGCAGAGCAGATGTGGAGCCTGACTAGACCTAGGACCCCCTAAACTGCCTGGGCAGCCACCCCTCAAAGCACCCCTCAGCCTCGGCCTCCCAGCCAGAGCCCCCACAGCCTCAGCTTCTGATCAGGATGGCTGCCAGTCTCTCTGAAACCACGACCCAATTCAGAGACAGCAGCAAGGGGCCGTGTCTGAGCCGCATTTGTTTTTTAATCGCCAGCGGTCTGCGGTCTGTGTGTCCAGGGCACTGCCCCGATGAGGGAGGGAGCTTCTTTCCAGGAGCCACCCAAGGTTGGCAGATTCAAAGCAAGGGACCGACAGCCTCCGAAGTGCATGTGGCCTCCACCCCGAGGGCTCCATGGGTCACTGTACCTGTGTGGCAGCCCTCTTCCATGCACGCCTGGACACACACCAAATGATCCAGACCTGGGAGCCTGGGGACTAAGGCCTGGGCAGCTATGGCTCTGTGAGGTACCCTCCCCAGAGGTTCGCCCTGTGTCCAGAGGAGGCCACCCAGCAATTGCTCTGTGACAGAGACCCCATCTCAGGACCTGCCTCCCTGCCCTTTGTACCCCATACTTATGTGAATGTGGGTGGACACTTACATCCCTCCTTTATTAGTGCTCCTCACCATGTCCCTTGGAGGGGATACCTTGAATCTGCCCCGGGGCCTTCACATGTGCTGGGCCCTCTGAGCATCTCCCTTTTGCTGGCTCTATCCGGTCCGCATATATGGAAGCTCTCTGGGCTACTGTTTGCTCATGAATAAATGAGAATAATATCCATTCATTGAAATGTGCCCGCAAAACTCAGGAGTTTGTAATCTGGCTCAAAAAAACATTCAGCTGCCTACAGAATTCTAATAAATGGAAATTACGTCACTTCTATTCCGGGATGGAAGACCTTACTAATTTCTGCCCCCAAACTGAGGCAAGTTCTCTGAGTTCTGCCCCCAAACTGAGGCAAGTTCTCTGATCACATTGTGTGGTAGAGATTTCTCAGGACCATCCTTTGAGGCACAGTCACTAAGTCAGCATCTATGAAGGGCCTACTGTGTGCTGGTCTCTGATTTTAAGTTCCCCCTCTTTTCCTTTGCCCACTCCAGCAGTTTCCATGGCAACACCTGAACCTGCCTGGTTCCCCACAACGGGTCATCACCTCTGTGGGAGGATGGGCAGAGGGGCAGACATCAAACCAGCCTGGCTGGGGAAGTCTCTCCATCTGAGGTTCCTGTGGTTTTTTTTACACATGTTAAAGTGTGTCACTAATAGCATCTCTTGTCAGTGTCAGGGAAAACTAGCAGCCCCAGCATTTGCAGACATAGATAGAAACCCACATCTCCTCCGAGCACCACTGTTTCTCAGCCCCATTCGGTCAGAAATATTGACGGAGCACCCCCATTCCCGTGTGCCTAAAGCAGTTCTAAACATGTGGAACAAAATGGAGTCCACAGACTGTCAGGAGAGATACCTTCACCTTCATTCATTCATTCAAAAAGTCATTCACATCCAGACATGGAATACTATTCAGAATTAAAGAGAACTGAGCTAACAAGCCATGAAAAGACATCGAAGAATCTTAAATGCACATGAGTGAGTGAAAGGAGCCAGTGTGACTAGGCTACATGCTGTATGATTCCAAGTTGATGACATTCTGGAAAAAATATAACTGCAGAAACAGAAAAAGATCAGGTGTTGCCAAGGGTTGGGATAGGGAGGGTTGGGTGGAGTCCAGAGGATGTTTAGGACAGTGAAACTACTTTGTAATGTTGTCATGGTGGAGAAGTGTCATTACACATTTGTCCAAACTTGGAGAATGTACAAGACCAAGAGTGAACCCCCAGTCCGGCCTCCACCACTTTCTGCATGCACAAATCAGGCCCCTGCGACAAAGAGTGACCCAGCCTGACGTGTCAGCAGCACCAAGGCTGAGAAAGCCATGCTGTCGTATGGAATTTGCTACAACAAGCATATCTAAAAAGAGGTTTGCATCATGGCATCGAAATGTGAAATGAGCCCCCATGAAAGCCAGTTGTGCGCTGACCCCCTTTCAGGCATGTAAAACAGGGATCAGTTATGTCAGACCGTGAGGAGAAAGGACAGCCGGTCCCAGGAAATTCGGGGGGAACTGGCTATTGGCGGTGTCTGGGGACGTAACCTGCAAAGCAGACAGCTGCGATTAAAATATTTGTACAGTTTGAACATGGACAGCACTGTATCACTGGTCATACTGAGTTTTTCCCAAGAAGCTGCTCTCTTCATGAGTTCTGTGGAAACATACACACTTCCTTGACCTCCTCTGGACCTTTAGCTCATCATCCTGGGGAAAGTTCTGTGGGGCGTCATTGGGACAAGCTTTTGTCCAGCAACTAGACTGAGTTTTGACACTCTACTGCACCTCCTTGGACACCATAAGCTATGTCAGACCGTTTCTTCCAGCTGAACCTTCTTTTCCACCCCAGATGGGACAAATGCCTACTGATAGGTGTGTGAAAGGACAGTGTCTGGGTGGAAAAGAGAAAAGAGAATTCTTCCTTCTTTAACTGAACAGGCACTGATGCCCCCCATGATCCCCACCTCCTAGCATTCACACTCCTTTTCTTGAGTGCACATGGGATGTGTGACTTGCTTTTAGCAAGCAGAATATGGCAAAGGTGACGAGATGTAACACTCATAATTACATTCCATCACACAAGACTATCTTGCCAGCAAATTTGCTCTAGACTCTCTTTGCTGGCTCACATAGTGGCCATGTTGTGAGAACTCAAATGGCCAGGGACCACAGGTGGCCACTAGAAGATGAGAATAACATCCAGGAGACCACAAGCAAGAAGTTGGGCCCTCGGTTCCGTGGCCACAAGGAAACAAACCCTGCCAAAAGGCCGTGGACTTGGAGGCAGATCCTTCCCCAGTCCAGCCTCCAGTTGAGAACACAGGCTGCCTGCCACCTGGACTGCAGCCTGCTGAGACCCCAAGCAGTGTCCAACCACACCTGCACCCCTGGCCCACAGAAATGGTCACTGTTTTGAGGCTCTAAGTTTGTGGTTATTGTAGCACAGCAATTGAAAACTAAAATGCTCTCCCCAGAAAAACATGGATGAGTGCTTTTGTGCTCAAAATGTGCCAAAGGCCTTGTTAAGCATGACCCAAAGCCATTAGCATCAAAGAATAGATAATGACTCTGACCATGTACAATCTGAAAATGTACCTACCAGGAAGGGTTGAGGGATGGAGGGACCCATCATAAACAAGGCTGAGCCTTGCTCAAGGGCCACCTGCCCATGTCACAATCAGCTCAAAGCCCCCAGTGGATTAATAATGTTCATGCAATGAAGAGAAAGACTGTGGGGGCCACAGAATTTCCTCTGTGAGGGAACCTGGGGGAGGGGAAATATTTTGCAAGAAGTGGAAAGTTAGAGATATATCTTGAAGTTTCATTTGCTTTTCCTTAACTCATGCTATATTGTTGCAAAAAAGAAAACAAATAGACAATATTATTACTGTGTCTCTGTGTGTATCTGTGTGTCTCCGTTTGTGTGTATTTATACATGGAGTTCCAAAGTAAGAAAAGAGAAACTTCCCCCATTGGTTTATACCTCTCATTTTTTTCTCCAAGAAATCAGAGCAAGGAGTATTTATGGGTCACTAATCATTGGCCAGGCACTGTTACCAGCATCCAGAATTCCAAGGCACTGCATTATAAAATAGAAGGACAGGTTTTCAGCCTCTGTTCTTACTTTTATATAATTACAACCAGCAGTGTCCATGGAAATAATCAGCAAAACAATCTTAAAAGGCTCAAATACCTACCGTTTAGAAAAGGGCAGCCACTGAATGTGAGTATGTTGTGCCTTTGCTGAAAAGCCCCTCTCCTTTTCCTCTTCATGAAATGGCAGGGTAAACACACATGCACACTGAGTTCCCAACACGCACTGATCATAAATTCGGGGAGCGTTCTATGTCACAGCTTAGGTTGAGGTCCCCTGTGCACACGCTTGGCCTGGGACAGTGTTCTGATGGCTTCTACTCGGGGAAGGAATATCAGTCCCAAAAGTCCAGGCTTCCTTGGAACCTTTGCCATCTAGGGTCATCGTATCTCACTAAAATTTGTCACTGGGGGCTCTGTCTCCATGGCAACCTCTCTCCCTAGTCTCAGGTGCATCCTCTCTCCCTAGGCCATGGTTGCGGTAGCATCTCTTGGGGTCTGGACTCGCTGCATCCCCTCCGTGCACACAGCAGCCTCACCATCCCCACTCTGTCCCCCTCCTCAAAACTGCCATCCGCCAGCACATTTAGCTAACATCAGTGGTGTCACTAGGTTACACATAAACACAATTTTCTCTTCCAGCAATTTCCTTCTGGGTTGGAGGAGTGGGTTATAATTCAGACAATAAACACATTTGAGGGTTATCTCTCGTACTGGAATCTGCCTTTGGTTACCTCTTCACCGAAGCACAAAGTTTTTCGTTTGAATTAACTCACTTCCCCCACTGTGGCCACTGCCCCCCACTTACAGCTGTATTAGCGAGACAGTGGGTTCTAAATCCACCAGTGTACAACCTCCTGGAAAGCTGTGGTGTCTGGGTCCAGAAAGCTATTGGTTTTCTTTTCCAGTTTGTGGGATTGATCCACCTTCTCAGTGTTTTATCTCATACCTCACAACCTCCTATGTATTGAAAATGGCCTTCCTTTAGCAGCCTTCCTGGAACCCTACAGACTTGAAGGTGTTTGGTGGTGTTTGAAGCATCTTGCCTCCCTTCCGAGAGAATATAACCAGCTCAGAGCTACAACATTTTAGATCCAGAACGCAGTGTACATCACCCTGATCCTGAACTGCTTTGAAAAATGAATGAAATATAATTCATAATAATGTAATTGTATGGTGCCAGGTGGGGACTGGACTTAGTGGGGTGATCACATAGTAAGTTATATAAATGTCTAACCACTATGCTGTACCCCTGAAATTCATATAATATTGTATGCCAACTGAGTTGGGGGAACAATTTTTTTTAAATAATGAAAATAATAAATAAAAAACAAACAAAACAAACAAACGAATAGGAAAACAGTTACCTCTGGGTAGAGGAATAAAGCTGTGATATGTGGTGGTAGGAGATGGAGACAGTGGCAAAATCATATTTCTTAACCGAGATGATATTCATCTGTGTGTTTATTTTATACTTCTTAACATATGCATTTATGTTTCATTCACTTTTTTGGAAAGCGTATTTTATTTTCCAGTATAAAATGCTACAGAAAAATAAATGAGAGCTTATTCAGTTATACTGAGAAGAAAATAGTGTTCGCTAGAGCAGATGTTTAAAACCCTGTGAGCTGTTCCTGTCATTCTGAGTTGCACATCTGGCACGCAGTGTCCTGCAGTAATCGCCATTTGGCTGCCCGTTCATTAGGCCTATCACATTGACATTTAAGCGCTAAATACCATTTCTTAGAATGCAGCACGGAACTGCTCAGAGCTGTTTTCACTCGCAAATTTCCAACCTGAGTGGGTCACAGCACGTTTGCATCATTCGTACAATTTGGAGAGTGATCCAGTGATTCTGTTCAGGCTGCATCTCTAAAGCTGCCACCAAACGAGCTCTATCTTTTTACAAAGGCAAATAGTCACCTACTCCCCCACCCCCTTTTCTTTCTTTCAAGTGTCACAAAATTGCCTTTTCTTACAGCAAGGGATTCCTTGCAATTAAAAAAAATTCCATAACATTTTTCATTGTGAGATATGAAATAACATGAGAGGAAAAGGCATGTGTCGCTCATTTGCACAGGTTAACATAGGACTGTGACTATTTCCCAAGTTAATAAAGGGGATGGGGTCTCAGGAGCCCCCACCGCCCCTTCCCCCAAGAGGTAACCGCATTCTCCACTTTTACAATAATGATTATTTTGCTGTTCTTCATAATTTCACAGCCTGGGTGAGCCATGGTTTATTTTTGTCTGTAAAAGAGTGATATTCTCTTTTGTGTTTTCACTCTCCACATCTCCCCTTCCCTCCCACTGATGGTGAGTGAAACTGGTTTTTTGCCCATCTACTGTAGGGATTCAAGTTTCTCTTTTCTCTTTTTAATTAGATTGTGGTAAATGCACATCTCGTAAAATTTAGCATCTTCACCATTTTTAAGTGCACAGTTCAGTGGCACTAAGTACATTCACTGTTGTGCAACCATCACCACCATTCGTTTCCAGAATTTTTTTCATCTTGCAAAACTGAAACTCTGTCCCCATTACACACTAAATCCCCCTTACGCTCCCCCAGGCCCTGGCACCCACCATCCCAATTTCTGTCTCTATGAATTTAACTGCTCTAGGTACATTCTTTTAAGTGAAACCATACAGTATTTGTCTTTCTGTGACTGGCTTATTTTACTGAGCATATGTCTTCAGGTTCATGCATGTTGTAACCTGTCGGAAGTTCCTTTGTTTCTAAGGCTGAATAATACTCCATTTCATGAATGCACCACATTTTGTTTATCTATTGGACACCTGTCCATGGACACTGTGCTCCTTCCACCTTTTAACTGTTGCGAATAGGGGGTTCACTCACTGTTTTGTTCCTGGGACACACAAGAGTGAATAGCCCATATGAAGATGTTATTCAATATTTGCATAACAAGTGAAGGGATGAAGGAGGAAATTCATGAATGGTGAGAAGAGACCATTGACATGCCTCAGACACTTGCACAGCTGCTGGAAAATTGTGATTTCTGATCCTGCAGAAGCCAAACACAGTTCGGTTTTGCCTCCCTGTAAAGCACTTCTATCCAAAGACCCAATTCGACAGACATGAAACACAAGCCTGAGCCACCGATTAGAGTCTCAAGTCCATGCCTCCCCTCTGCACCCCCAGTCAGGCCAGTTTGGGGGTCCATTATTCTACCGCCCACATTCTCCCTCAGAGCTCTCACGGCTATGGGGGATGGAGGCAGTCTCAGGCCGTTGCCATGGAAACCTGTGCTCTAGTGTGCTAAGGAATAATCTCCAAAATTAAGTGGAAAAGCCAGATCTTAACATATATGTATGAAAAAGAAATTATTATTATTATTATTTTTTAAAGAATTGTAGTTAGAAATAAACACACACATACATATACACTTAAAACACTTAAAGAATATCTCAGGGAGGACACACAAGAAAACTGTCGATGGGAGAGGGAGAGGGAGAGTGGAGGACAGAGAGAGCAAGGGTGGAAGCAGATTTGTTTCTCTGTTACCTCTTCTCTCATGTTAACGTGCAAATGTATCACCTTTCCTAAAACTTAAAAAATGGCAGAAGCAAGAGTATCCAGAAAATCTAAGCTACTGGTAAAAAAGCTCACACCATCTATGACCATGCCATCCTTGAACGTGTCTGATCTCGTCTGATCTCAGAAGCTAAGCAGGCTAAGGCCTGGTTAGTACTTGGATGGGAGACCACCTAGGAATAGCAGGTGCTGTAGGTGTTAAAAAAAACAAACAAACAAACTCACACTCACAGGACTCCTAGATAGATTAGAAGCAGACTTCACAATTATTAAATAATCAGCAGCCCTGCTCTCCGCGGTTCCCACTCACTATAGACATACCCTGTGTATTCCCCGTGAGTGCAGGGGGACCTGTGACTATAATGAGATCGCGTTTCCATGGTCATGTGACCTTCTCTGGCTCACCTTGGGTGAGCCTGACCTAATCAGCTGAGCTCTTTAACAGCACAGCATGGTCTCTGGCTGGTCAGCTGGTCAGCTGATCGCAGAGGGACATGCCACCTTCTGGCTTGGAAAAAAGAAAGGTGGGTGCTACATTGTGATTTGCGTATGGGACCATATGACAAGGAACAGGGGGACCCAGTCCTATAGCTGCAACAGAATGAATTCTGCCAAAAAACAGTTTCCCTGTTTGTGTGTGTGTGTTTGTGTGTGCGCGCGCGCGTGCGTGCGTGCACGCGCATGCGTGCATGAGTACACATGTGCATATGCTTGCAAGAGAGCCCTGTCCCTCAGATAAGACCACAGTCCTGGCTAATGCCTTGACTTCAGGCTGGTGAGACCCTAAACGGAAGTCCCAGCCAGCCCGACTTTGAATTCCTGAGCTGGAAAACTGAGAGATGATGAATTTTGTGCTGTTTAAAGCCTCTGAGTTTGTGGTGATTTGTTACAAAGCAACAGAACACTAATAGTACACCTTTTGCTGGCCACTCCACAAATATGTATCGAATGCTAGCACGTGCTGGGCCCAAAGGCCACGCACCAGGGAAATGGACATGGAGGCCCCAGTGGGTCTGGGACCACAGCCCTCTTGCCCCCAGTCCCTCAGAAAGGAGGCTGCAGTTCTTGAGCTGGAACGGACATGTCATTATGGAGACCGGCCTAGCATCACACAGACCCGGTCCACAGCCTAGTACTACCAGTAACAGAACCTCCGGCTGGTGTCAGAATTTCTCTGGTCTTGGGCTTTTCCTTTGCAAAGAGAGGATGGAGACGGTGCCTCCCCTGTGAATGAAACGACTTGATCCACCCATAAAGCACTTGGCTTGAGGCCTGGAGGACCTGACACACATGCAAAAAAATGTAGTACCTGGAGTTATCATACCTAAGCCTTTTATTCGTGTGTCTATGAACATGTATATAAAGGCATACATAAATATATTTTCAAATGTCACACACACAGAGTGAGGCACCCACACAAACACAAACACTTCTTGTTCTAATACATGTATTAGTGGGATCGTTTGGTAAGCATTTAATTGACACTGACTGCTTTCCAGACACTATGAAGGGTCTGTAGGACAGAAAGATACTTCCTCAGAGAATAATAATGGGAATTGACCGGCTCTCAAACTGAACAGAATGTGGTGATAACAGCGTGCCAAGCAGATGGTTAGTATTACATTTTTGTTTTATTTTGTTTTCTTGTTTTTTACTTTTTCCCCATGTTTTAGAAAGCTTTTTCTCCGGTATGTTCTCTGTCCCAGGCTGGATCCGAAAGAGCTGTCGCCGTCCTTGGTGACATGGGAGTATATACTGCCTGGAAACCAGCCTGGCTCTTACTTAGCTCGATAGAAATTCCATAGGATTCTGCAGAGCTGAGGGCCCATCTTGGCCACTTGGCCTCGTGTGAAAATTTTAACAGCTTCTCACTCAAAAATGTTTCTGTCTCCATTCACCAGGGCCAGGACTGGGCTTAAGCAGGTACAGAGTTTAAGTGTGTGGTTGACAGGGGTGTAAACTGAATAATCAAGAGACATACCATTTTGATGCAATATTTCTTTAAAATTTCAAAATCAATGCAAAAAAATCAATGATGAACAAAATATCAACATTTTAACTAAATGCAAGATCTGACAGGGTCGCGATTAGGGTGGGGTGAGGGAGGTGAGTCACTCAAAGGGCATGATGCATGCATCATGAATTTTTTTTTTTGCATTGTTTTTTATTTTTTAAAAATATGTCATTGAAACATTATCTTGATAATCGCGGTTTTCAGCTTTGCCTTAGATTTCTCCCCTGAGGTGAATGCCTCAGTTGCCCCACCCTAGTCGTCACACTCTCATCATCTCCTGATGTCTTTGTGGTTCTTGGATTTTCTTCTCTATCCCACTGCCACCACGCTCATCCTTCCTACCAGCATATCAGCTTGAACAAGGACAGCCACCTCCTAGCTCTCCCCTCCCTATCGTGGTCTTGTCCCTCCCACCTCTAACCAAGCTCTTCTGGCTCTGTTGAATGATTAATTCTCCTTTCATCCCTTTTCTCCAAGGCTTACATCCCACCCCTTAGAGTCCTGTTGATTTCGCCTTCATCTCCCACTGTCTGGAAATTTCTAAACTCTGCCCACCCCTCCTGGTACCCACGCCACCCCCTTTGGTTTGGGTTGTCACAGATGAATTCTTTCTATTTTCCCAACTCTCTTCCATTCTCTGCTCAGAGTTCCCAGTATATGGGACACCGGTGGCACTTTCACGATGTCTTTAAAGATGGCTCAGCTTCAAAGATAATTGAATGTCACCATAAGAATGTTATTCCCTTGTCCATCCTTCCCATTTTGTTCCAGAGGGCTTTTTTCTTAGGCCTGGCATGCTTGTAGCACTCGCTGATCACTTCTAGACAAAGGGCAGCTCTGTTCATGTCCCTGGCAGGCAAGAGCTGGTGGCCGAGGTTTCTCGGCTTCAACCTTAGGGACACTAGGGATATTTGGGGCTGGATAATGCTTGTGGCAGGGCTGTCTTGGGCACTGTAGGAAGGACACCTGGACGCTTCACCTGAGCCCCTGGTCCTCTACTCAGAAAAGAGGCCACTGAGCCATGTTCCCGATTTTAGGAAAACCTGGGTGGTGTTGTCAAACCATGGTGGCGGGTGGGATCATTTGCTACGGAGCCTGAGATGTCTCAACGGATGTCCCTGTCCCTCCAGGGAATGCCTTTCAGGTTAGACGGCAGGGTGTCTGGCTGCTGCTCCCCTCTGACAGGTCTCACGGAGCTCAGGGCTATAATAGGCAGCCCCAAGTTCACAGCGTGGCAGCAGCTGGCTGTGATCACAG
>NW_011889138.1:394239-398230 GCF_000151845.1 Pteropus vampyrus | reverse complement strand
GCCTGGCATGCTTGTAGCACTCGCTGATCACTTCTAGACAAAGGGCAGCTCTGTTCATGTCCCTGGCAGGCAAGAGCTGGTGGCCGAGGTTTCTCAGCTTCAACCTTAGGGACACTAGGGATATTTGGGGCTGGATAATGCTTGTGGCAGGGCTGTCTTGGGCACTGTAAAAAGTTCGGAGGCATCCTTGGTATCTACGCACCAGTTGCCAATAGCACATTCCCCCCCACAATGTTGTGACAAGAGAAATGTCCCCAAGGCATTGCCAGCTGTCCCCTGACTGAGAACCAGTGGTTTAGCCACCCTAATTTACACGGTTTGGGTTTCACGCTTTCCTTTTTTTTTTTTTTTAATAATGAAGACTTTATTGTTTAGGGCATTTTAGTTTCACACCAAAACTGAGGAAAGGGTGGCGATTTCCCATAAGTCCCCTGTCCCCACACAGGCACCACCTCCCCCCTCATATACATCTCCAGCAGAGGGCACGCCTGTTAGAATTGGTGAACCAGCAGGGACATGTCATTGTCACCTAGAGACCACAGCTTACATCAGGGTCATTCTTGGTGGTGTGCATTTTGAGGATTGGGTAGACGTATAATGACACGTATTTATCAGTACAGTGTCATAGAGTGGTTTCACTGCCCTAAAATCCCCTGTGCCTGTTCATCATCCCTGCCTCCCCACACCTGGCCACTACACACACACTCACACACAACACACACACACACTCGCAGACACATTCATACAGACACACTCATATACACTCACACATATACATGCTCACACACTCACTCGCAGACACACTCATACACAGCAGTCACACTCTCTCACACACCTGGAGACCTGAAGCTCAGCTCTGTGCTGAGTGCCACACCTCCTGTTCTTGGACCAGAGGGTGGGGCCTGCTCTGGTCCCCTCTGAGATAGAGAGCTGGATGCCCGAAAGGTCAGGGGCCGTGGGTGGGTCTGTGCTGGGAACTTCTTGCTCGTGTTTCGGGCGTGGCACAGAATAATTCAGAAATGGACAGGCATTCAGGGGAACGGTGGCCCTGGCGAAGGTGCAGGGAGAGCCGGGGGACACACAAAAAGCCAAAATCGGCTCTGAGAGATGCCACAAGCTGCTGTGACGCCGGAGTCCATAGATTTTGTTACAATGCGTCCTGCTTGGCCCTGTCCTATAGGAAGGACACCTGGACGCTTCACTTGAGCCCCTGGTCCTCTACTCAGAAAAGAGGCCACTGAGCCATGTTCCCGATTTTAGGAAAACCTGGGTGGTGTTGTCAAACCATGGTGGCAGGTGGGATCATTTGCTACGGAGCCTGAGATGTCTCAACGGATGTCCCTGTCCCTCCAGGGAATGCCTTTCAAGTTAGACGGCAGGGTGTTTGGCTGCTGCTCCCCTCTGACAGGTCTCACGGAGCTCAGGGCTATAATAGGCAGCCCCAAGTTCACAGCGTGGCAGCAGCTGGCTGTGATCACAGGTCTGTGCCCCCTCCATGCAGGACCCCGTGCTGGCAGAGGCAGTCTGAGAAGCCCTAGGGCCATGCAGCTGTTGGGGGGATTAGCTTAAGGAAAGCTGACCCTCTGACAAATGGCTCAGGTATGTCCGCTCCTGGGACACGAGAGCACCAAGGAACTCATGGGCTAGAGAAGAAGGAGAACACACCAGGTGGGCAACGTTGAAGGCGCCCAGAGAAACACAGCGTGACATGCAGATGACATACAGGATGCACACATGACAGAGAACTGCTGCTTTGGGAATTTGTGTGTGAAATTCATTTGGAATATAACACTGATATTTTCTGAGGTATTCTGAGTCACGCTCAATTCCAAAGAGCGGGTCTTTGCAGTAAAACCATTGCAGGGGGGAAATGCGCCCCCAAGGAGCGAAGCCTATAGCCGGAAAGGCCAAAGATGTCATCATAGGCTTCACAATATTTAATTTTCTCACGTGAAACAGAATCATCCATAGCTCCCGGTGCGGTGGGAAACCAGCAAAATTTAAATGAAAGATTATTAATCTTTAAAATGAAAAGTTGTCTCTTCCCGGCTTTTTTTTCTCTCTGAGGATAGCAGTTGTAGAAGCGATGGGTGGGGGCAGTGTTGTTGAAAAGTTTGAAAATACACAAGAGTCAGCAATGTATGCGCCGTTTCAACAATCACCCACTCACGCTCCAGCATCCCCACTCCCATCACAACCCCGTACTATTTTTAAAGCAAATTTCAGAAATGATAGCATTTCACCCATAAATACTTCAATATCTTTTTTTTTGCTAAACTAAAATTTCTTTCCTTTTAAAATTTTTATTTCTTTTTAATTTTTTAATTTTTCAATCACTGTTGGCATACAATATTATGTTAGTTTCGGGTGTACACATACTGACTAGACATTTATATACCTCATGAAATGACTGCCCTGGGTATCTATTTCTTGAAGTCAGCACAGGGCTGACTTTTGAACCTACACAGAACCCACCATTTGAAACCACCACTGATATGGTCTACTTCGAAAAGCAAGAAAAAGGAGCAGCATGTGTAAGCATTTTTATCTGTGTAGATCGAAGCTATAGAATACACTGGGAAACTCTGCCTCTCTTGAGGGTGATCCCTCCGATACAAGATGGTCTGGCTCCACAGATAGGATTATTTACTGCGTGCAAGGAGCTATTCAGGGAAAATACAGAACATGTGCCTGCCCTCACTATCCAACAGAAGAAACAGATCGATAAACTAACTCATGAGGCAACATGTCTAATGCACCCTGTGCTCTATCGTGATGGAACAATAATAATTATTATAATAATAATTAATAATAAAAACTTACTACACTGAGCACCCAGAACATAGAGCAATAACATTAGAAGAAACTTAGAGAAAAGCTAGTGGGAAGTGGGACCCAGGGATATGATCTGGAGAACAACGACTCGCTCTCAAATGTTTTTATGGTTTGGATATGGTGATTCTAGAATACTGACTATATCATTCTGAATCCAAGACGATAGACAGCAACAAAAAAATTCCTTGAGAACTATCTAGGCTCTTGCATTTTGCAAAAATTTCTGCAGAAGGCCAGCAGGCGTCTCCTTAGGCTTCCCATCCTTGTTTCAAAAATCTTACATTTCTCTACTCCCTGGTCAGAAATGTCTCTCTCATCTTTGCCATCTTTTCTATTCCTGGTGAGACTTTTCCATCTCTCACCCCTCTGGTTCAAACCACTATTGCTTCCTGCTTGGACCATTACAGTAGCCTGTCACTTGGTTTCTTGTCTTCTACTGTCTCTCTGCTATCATCTAATGTCTACCTAGCAATCAGAAGAAGTAGTAAAAAAAGAAAATATGATCATGTCTCTCTCCTGCTCTGGCTCCTTAAATTAAAAACATTTCCTAGCACCAAATCACAGTTTGTCACTCATACTTAGGTTCCTTGCCAGGGTCTGCAATTGCCTAGGTAACCTGGTCTCAGAAACCTCTCTACTTCAGCTCCACAACCTGGGTTCAGGTCTATGAAGAAGTCAGTCTCCCCACCGCCCATTATAACACCCAGCACATTTCATTCTGCCTTCTTTGATCTATTTATTCTAAGATGCACCTCTTTCCCCCAAACTTTTGCATCACCAAAGTTAGGCTGTGTCTTAAATCAATGACAGTCAAAATTTAGTTGCCAGCTATTTTCTTGTTCCTGGTGATACCCAAAGACACTCTTATCAGGAAGGACATTCCAAGTGCTTAGAGGTTACCCCCAGGGGATAGGGACAAAGGGATAAAACTCTTTTGGGACATGGTTAACCATTTCTTGCACAGCCCTCAGCAGGCAATGTCAGCTAAGGGAGAAGGACTTGTTCAGTATGCCAGGAATCAGCATGGAATGCTCGGTTATCATGGAGAGTGTATGGTGTTGCCCTAATCGGGATGCGCAGATGTCAAAATATTCAGAGATTGTTGACATCACCCCAGACAGATGTTTTCAAATATGTGAACTACTCAGAGCATGAG
>NW_011889138.1:389533-394189 GCF_000151845.1 Pteropus vampyrus | reverse complement strand
GGGGGCAGTGTTGTTGAAAAGTTTGAAAATACACAAGAGTCAGCAATGTATGCGCCGTTTCAACAATCACCCACTCACGCTCCAGCATCCCCACTCCCATCACAACCCCGTACTATTTTTAAAGCAAATTTCAGAAATGATAGCATTTCACCAATAAATACTTCAATATCTTTTTTTTGCTAAACTAAAATTTCTTTCCTTTTAAAATTTTTATTTCTTTTTAATTTTTTAATTTTTCAATCACTGTTGGCATACAATATTATATTAGTTTTGGGTGTACACATACTGACTAGACATTTATATACCTCATGAAATGACTGCCCTGGGTATCTATTTCTTGAAGTCAGCACAGGGCTGACTTTTGAACCTACACAGAACCCACCATTTGAAACCACCACTGATATGGTCTACTTCGAAAAGCAAGAAAAAGGAGCAGCATGTGTAAGCATTTTTATCTGTGTAGATCGAAGCTATAGAATACACTGGGAAACTCTGCCTCTCTTGAGGGTGATCCCTCCGATACAAGATGGTCTGGCTCCACAGATAGGATTATTTACTGCGTGCAAGGAGCTATTCAGGGAAAATACAGAACATGTGCCTGCCCTCACTATCCAACAGAAGAAACAGATCGATAAACTAACTCATGAGGCAACATGTCTAATGCACCCTGTGCTCTATCGTGATGGAACAATAATAATTATTATAATAATAATTAATAATAAAAACTTACTACACTGAGCACCCAGAACATAGAGCAATAACATTAGAAGAAACTTAGAGAAAAGCTAGTGGGAAGTGGGACCCAGGGATATGATCTGGAGAACAACGACTCGCTCTCAAATGTTTTTATGGTTTGGATATGGTGATTCTAGAATACTGACTATATCATTCTGAATCCAAGACGATAGACAGCAACAAAAAAATTCCTTGAGAACTATCTAGGCTCTTGCATTTTGCAAAAATTTCTGCAGAAGGCCAGCAGGCGTCTCCTTAGGCTTCCCATCCTTGTTTCAAAAATCTTACATTTCTCTACTCCCTGGTCAGAAATGTCTCTCTCATCTTTGCCATCTTTTCTATTCCTGGTGAGACTTTTCCATCTCTCACCCCTCTGGTTCAAACCACTATTGCTTCCTGCTTGGACCATTACAGTAGCCTGTCACTTGGTTTCTTGTCTTCTACTGTCTCTCTGCTATCATCTAATGTCTACCTAGCAATCAGAAGAAGTAGTAAAAAAAGAAAATATGATCATGTCTCTCTCCTGCTCTGGCTCCTTAAATTAAAAACATTTCCTAGCACCAAATCACAGTTTGTCACTCATACTTAGGTTCCTTGCCAGGGTCTGCAATTGCCTGGGTAACCTGGTCTCAGAAACCTCTCTACTTCAGCTCCACAACCTGGGTTCAGGTCTATGAAGAAGTCAGTCTCCCCACCGCCCATTATAACACCCAGCACATTTCATTCTGCCTTCTTTGATCTATTTATTCTAAGATGCACCTCTTTCCCCCAAACTTTTGCATCACCAAAGTTAGGCTGTGTCTTAAATCAATGACAGTCAAAATTTAGTTGCCAGCTATTTTCTTGTTCCTGGTGATACCCAAAGACACTCTTATCAGGAAGGACATTCCAAGTGCTTAGAGGTTACCCCCAGGGGATAGGGACAAAGGGATAAAACTCTTTTGGGACATGGTTAACCATTTCTTGCACAGCCCTCAGCAGGCAATGTCAGCTAAGGGAGAAGGACTTGTTCAGTATGCCAGGAATCAGCATGGAATGCTCGGTTATCATGGAGAGTGTATGGTGTTGCCCTAATCGGGATGCGCAGATGTCAAAATATTCAGAGATTGTTGACATCACCCCAGACAGATGTTTTCAAATATGTGAACTACTCAGAGCATGAGGATGTCAGCACTGAGCCTGCTCTTTCTTTCTCCCAGCAGCATCGTTACACCCAGGTGTCTTCGTATTCACTCACCAAAAAGGTTATTTATTTCAACATAATTTTTGCTTGTCAAAGATTGGATATAAGCTAGACATATATTCATGAGGAATAATAATATTTCTAATTTAATCCATTAAATGGAATGCTACACAGCTGTAAAAAAAAAAAAAGGAACACAGAAGTGCTTTAAGTTTCATCATAATCTCCAAAATATATCTTGGTAAAAAAATAAAAAACAATATATAAAACAGTGGGTGTAGTATGCTAAATTTTGTATAAAAGGGGGAAAAGGTATAAGCATATTTACTTGTGCATCCATAGGCCATCTGCGTGTGACTAGAAAGGGTTGCCTTGTCACTGGTTGATTCATAGGAAGCAAATTAGATAACCGCAGGACAACGGAGGGTCTTCTCACTATATATCTTTTTGACCTTTTCAAATGTACTATTCAAAAAAAAAAATGAAGGAAATTATGTTTAAAATAAAAATAACATTGAAAATAAAATAGAACAGGAACCTGACCCCGGTCCCTGTTTCCCCAGCGGCCTCTACTTTCTTCATCATATTGACAGTTTATAGTTCACCACAAAATTCATGGAAACTAGACTTTCTGACCTAACAATTAATCCAATGTTGACACAGTCAACAAAACAAGAATTACCCTGCATTTAACGAGTGTTCTTGTATCTCTCCCAGCTGTGTCTCGTCGGCTCCAAGGAAGAGACTGTCAGCCTGGGACCAAGTTTCTGGTGGGACAACTACCAAATGTATCACCTCCATGACCTTGCATTTTCAGTACAGCTCAAGATCATTTGAGAGGACTGATTGGAGAAAGGCACAGGAAAGGGATTTGCACGTGATGTGTTTTCAAAATGGGAGTGGGAGGGAAATGAGCAAGAAGGCTTCAGAGGGGACTCAGAGTCGGATTATGGATCATTATGTAAGCATGGTGAACAAATCAATTCTTCCTCCAGGGGTGTAGGATTCTAAACAGGGTCGGCTCCTTTTCAGATTTATATTTCTGTGAAGATTTACCAGTTGTTCTCGACAGTCCATATTTCATTTGAAATATCTGGGTTTTTTTAGAGTTTCTAATATGTACGGCAATGATTTGTTTTAGTATCAGTTATGATTCCAGAATGTATTTGCTTTTTAAACACAATTTTTAAAAAAATGAGTGATCGTATTGGTTCCCTTGAGCTGCCATAACACAGTACCATATACCGGGGGGCTTAAATAAGAAAAATTACTTCCTCACAGTTCCGAAGGCCAGAAGTCCAAGATCAAGGTGTCAGCAGGGTCGGTTTCTCTTGAGGCCTCTCCCCTTGGCGTGTAGACACCATCTCCTCCCCCTTGTCCTCATCACATGGTTGTCCTCCTGTGTGTGTCTGTCTCCTAATCTCTTCTTCTTATAAGGACACCGGTCATTGGATTAGGGCCATCTATATGATGTCATTTTACCTTAATCACCTCTTTAAAGGACCCATCTCCAAATACAGTCACATTCTGAGGTAGTAGGGTTAAGGTTTCACCATATGAGTTTTGGGGAGACACAACTAGACCTGTAATAGCCCAGAACCCAGGTGGACCAGGCAGCTGAGAGGGCCAGGCTGGAGGGCTTGGTAAAAGCCAGATGTGGAGATATATTTTAGGCCAAGATCAGTGGCTTGGATTTCACCCTGAGTGCAGTAGGGGGACCCTGATAGACATTGGTCAGGGGAGGGCTATAGTCAGACATGTGTCCAAGCAAGATGGCTCTGGCTGCCAGAGAGGCACTGGGGCTGAACAGGCCATGGAGGAAATTCAGGCCACGGACTGACACAACTGAGTCAGTAGGGTGGATGGGCCTGTGCAGACAGGATCCAAGTCATCAGGCTTGGAAGTCTTTGTTATTAACTGCTTTCATCTCCCTAGAAGGCGACACTCAATACATAAGAGGAGACAGCAGCCTGCCTCTGCTCTCTGCTCTCCTTCTCCCTGCATGAAGAGGGAATGGAGTCTATGGCCTTAAACCCTTTTCTTTCTCAGGCTCTGACAATTGGGTACATTTCTCTCAAATTGGATAGGGTTTAAAGAACTCCATGGTATTCTTATGACGCCCTCTGCTGGCCATTTTTTTCAGCATGTGATGTGGTTTGTCCTGAGCTGTTTAATACCATAGGCACCAGCCCAACCCAGCTGTTGAGCACTGGAAATGGGGTGCAAATTGATGTGTGCTGCAAAGTATAAAACAGACACTGGATTTCAAAGACGTATGAGAAAAAATGTAAAATATCTCATTAATAATGTTTTATATTATTACATGTTCATTAAGGGATATTATTTTTAATGTATTAGGTTCAACAAGATAGTCTTAAAATTAATTTCACCACTTTCATTTTTACTTTTTTAATGAGGATACTAGGAAATTTTAAACTACATATGTAGCCCATGTTATGTCTTTATTTCTTACTGGTCTAGACTTTTATAAATGATGTGTATTCCAGGGTTTTTCAGCTTCAGTGCTACTGACATTTGAGGCCAGATCATCCTGCTGTGAGGGGCTGTCCTGTGCATCGTAGTGTGTTGAGCAGTGTTCCTGGCCTCCAACCATGGGATACCCATTGCGACAACCAAAAGTTCCTCCAGAAATCGACAAATTGTCCTCTGAGGGGCAAAATTACCCTCAGTTGAGAACTATTGAATTTTATTTATATTTTATACAGGTAGATTTTATA
>NW_011889138.1:379993-388648 GCF_000151845.1 Pteropus vampyrus | reverse complement strand
CTGTATGTCTCAAATGTATACAATTTTAATTTGTAATTATACCTCAGTAAAGCTGGTACCAATAAAGAGAATCCAGGCTCTTTATCAAGTGGTATATGTACTCCATTCCTGTCCTAGAATCTGAGTCTTCTTGTTAGAGAGGAATATGAAGGAGGTGCAGGCCAGAATTATACATTTTACCTCCCTTGAAGGCCAGAGGAATCCAGAATATGCTCCACTCCAATCACCTCCTATGAGATCATGATATAACAGGAAAGCACAAATTCGTCCATTCATTCATCCTCTCACCCATCCATCCATCCATCCATTCATCAGTCAGTCTATCCCTCCTTCCATCCATCCATTCATTTATTCACCCATTTACCCATTCATTCAAGCCAAGTTATCTATACTATAGGCCTACTCTGTGTCAAGCACTATTAAAGGCACTGAGAGACCAGAGATAACTAAGACAAACATGGCCCAGTTCACAGATTCACTTATACTGAACTGGAGAGAGGGACAAATACAAGCAAATAAGAAATAAGATCGCAGACACAGACAGACTATCTGGAGAAAACATGACTGGAAAATGATTGAGGTGAGGATGGTGGAAGAGTCTAGAAATTTTTTTTTCTAAGGTAGAGCCCACAAATCTGCATGTTTAACAAATTTCACCTTGGCTGGGGACCCTGCAGGAGGGGTTTAGGGCCCATCTTGAGAAACACTGGCTGGGACCTCCAGGAGTGGAACTAAGTGATAGACAGCCGGCTGAGTTAGTTGTCGCCAGGCCCCATGAACTCTGATGCTTTTCTGCATGTGGTGAGGGGTTCTGAGTGGGGGTGAGAAGCCACCTGCCCACAGTCCCACTTCCCAGTAATGCCCTCCACGAACTTCTAAGAAGCCCCTGCTGGAGTCCAGGCTGGGAATTTGAACCCGCACTCATAGTCCTGGAAAATTCCAGGCTCTCCGAGTCCCTCTCTACTCCTGTCACAGCCCCCTCCCGTTCCCTGGCTGGCTGCGGTTTCCATAGCAATGAATGTTGCCAGATAACAATTCTTGAGGCTGATAACCACCCAAGTAGCCTGGCGGGGGGATGGGAAAGACTGGGGCCTATTAAAAGTCCTCTCGTGGCTTTTATGCAATTAAAATGCATCCTTAGACAAGGGTCTTTGCAGAAAGTGGGGAGGAGAGAAGGATGTGTGAGGGTCTCTACAGCCTGATAGAAACCCCAAATTACTCTAAAGAACCAGTGATATAAACCTTACCTTTTCTCCAAGTGATGCTTTCATTCATTAAACCACTTATTAATTCCACGAATATTTATTTAAGTTGATGGTGAACATAGATAATTTGTTGTAATATGTTCATTGTATACCTATTTTAAACTCCAGGCTTTGTTCTAGGGAGACCATGAGGATGAAAGAAAAGCCCACAGTGCCCTCTTTAATGATTCTTCTTACATCTTAGATGCAGTGGCACACACGTGGAGATGAATATATAATATGATAGCAAGCATGGGTAAGTTCTGGGAGGACAAAGCCACCAATATTGTTTTGAACTTCACCTTTTTTCCCCCTTTTAAATGGTAGTACCTTTTAAATAGTGATTACATTTTAATTCCATGAATGTAATCATCTTCTGTGCAATATTGTAAAATGAAAATTTGGCCTTCCTCCCTTGTCTCAAGCCACCTTGTCCCCTTCCCAGAAGTTATATCAGTTACACATCCTTCAATCAGTAATTCTAAGCATGTCGCATTTTTGACCTCCCCTGCCTTTTTTTTTTTTTTAACAGAATGGTAATTTTTACATCCATTTTTCCTGCAACTTTCTATGTTCCACTAAATGTGAAGACAGAATAGCATGGTGGTTAAAAGTGTGGATTGAAACCAACTAAGTCTGATCCCCAGCTTCTCCATGTGTTATGGTGGGACTCTGGGTCAGTTGCTTCATCTCCTGGTGCGTTAGTTTCCTCAGCTTTAAATAGAGTTTGTTGTGAGGATCACATGAATTAATATCTGCAAAACACCCAGAGTGGAGATACACACACATTAAATAAAACAGAGAAATCCTAGAGATCATTGCATACCAATTCTTATGTGGCTTACTTGTTTTTCCATATAGATTCAGAGTATCTAGACCCATTCTAGGGATGTCCCATAACTTATATAATCCATCCCTTCCTTGTGGAAATGGAAGTCATGTCCAACCCTTTGATGAGCTGAATGATAGTGCTGTGAATTGCTGTGTACACACACTATTTCACACATCTGCACACAAGTGCTTCTGTTCAACATACTCCTGGAAATAAAATTGCTGGGTTAAAAGGGATAGGCACTCAAATTTTGTATCGATAATGCCAATTTGCCCAACATAAATGCTGTACCCGTTTACACATCCATTAACCATGTATGAGCGTTGAAGCAGCATTGAAATCCTAGGAGGTTCCAACATAAAAATATGGATCTTCAGTTTCTCCAGATGATCTAGCAACATTAGGTTCAATTTAATGCATAGAAGCCATTGGATGGTGTCTGGTAGCAGCTGCCCACTTCAGCAAAACACAGGCTCCCTTTTGCCGCACTCCACACCATTCCCTATTGTTTCCCAAATGCAGGATGATGAGTAGAAGTGAGGGCAGGGAGCAGGGCAGCCCAGGGCTCTGTATTTTTTTATCATTCATCTCTCCTCCCTCTCTTTTCTAATGCAAGTGAGGACCAGAGCACATTTTTTACAAATCCTGGCTGCAATATGACAGGAACAATGCCCAATGATTTATAAGCAGCATCTGTTGTAATCCTCACCACAATCCCGGGGTTCAGAGAAAAATAATTCTCCACTTTTAGAAAACTGAATCTTAAAAAGGTGAAGTCATTTTCCCATGATCCCACAGTTTTTCAATCCCCCCACAAATATCAAGAATCATTAGTAGGGCAGGCTGGGGTTTTAATTCAAACATAGTCTGGAAGGTTTCATCCTCTCAGTGTCTCTCAGCCTCCTCCCCATCACCACTTTGGCCAGAGTTCCCACGGTGACAGGCAGAGCCTGCCCTCATCGCTGAGACCCAGTGAGAGCTCTCAAGGACCAGGGCAGAGTAATAGATGACAGGACAGGAAGAGGGTGAGATCTAGGGGAGGGCACAGGCCTTATGCCCCCTGCCTGGAATTTGGGCTCCTCATAATTTAAAATAGGCACATGAAAAATGGTGTCTTTGCAGAAGGGTACAAAACAAAGCAGACAAATAAAAACAGGCTGTGTATGCCTTTGCAGACACAAGTAGAAATCACACGTTTCTGTTCTGCAGCGGCCACCAGCTCCAATGACATAAACAGGCTTTGTTCTCACTCATAATTAGTTGTTTGACTGATTCACTCATTCAAGAAATACTTCTGAGTGCATATTGTTTGCCAGACACTGTTCTAGGTGGTGGGCATCTAAGACATCCTATTCAAGGACACAGTAAATACAAACATATATATATCCCTATGACTGTTAAATAGTTACATATATTTCATATATGTAACTATTTAATAAATATGGTCAAATCTATGGTAGAATTGCATTCTCTAGAGAATAATAAATTGGTGTAAGGCACAGAAAGTGACAAATCGGGAGCTACTTCAGGTGGGGGGCAGGGGCCAGGGAATTTACAAGGACCAGATATTTCTGATGGCAAGTTGATAGGCCCTTGCACTTTCCCCCAAACCCCAAATCTGTACTAGTCTCCTGGGACAATTTTGAACCATAGCACTAACAAAAACATCTGTAGTTTCTCCAGAACCCAAAGTAGTCACCAAACAAATATATACTGGGGGGTCGACTATGTGCATTTGATTATTCTAGGTGCTGGGAACACGATAAATAAGAAGATATCCTAGGCCTTTATTTCATGAAACATTCACCATCCTACAAGGACGCAGAAAGCAAATGAATAAGAAATAAATTAGCAAGATTATTTCAGACTCTAAAACTGTATGGTGGAACTTCAAGGAAAGCCAGAAATGCATACCATGAATGTAATTCTAAATTTTCCAGTAGCCACATTTAAAAAGGTAAAAAGACACACCAGCGGTGACAATGTTAACGATAGCTTTTATTGAACTCAACATATGTAAAATATTACCCTTTGAACCAATGACACAATGTAAAAAAATTATCAATGAGATATTTTACGTTTTTTTTTTTTTCTGTCTAGGTTTTTGAAATTTGGTGTATGTTTCACAGTTACAACATGTCTCTTTGGGACCAGCCACATTTCAAGTGCTCAGTAGCCACAAGGAGCTTGCAGCTACCGTATTAGAAGGCACAGATCTACACACTGCAGTGGAGGACTTCTGGGCACTTAGCCAAAGAAATCTAAAACACTAACTCGAAAAGACATATGCATCCCTATATTCACAATAGCCAATATGGAAGCATTTAAGTGTCCGTCAATAGACAAATGGATAAAGAAGAGGTGATACGTATATACAATGGAATATTACTCAGCTATAAAAAAGAACGAAATCCTGCCATTTGTGACAACATGGATGGACCTAGAGGGTATTCTGCTGAGTGAAATAAGACAGAGAAAGACAAATACCACATGATTTCACTTATATATGGAATCTAAAGAACAAAATAAATGACTCAAACTGGCTCATAGATTCAGAAAACAAATCAATGGGTGCCAGATGGGAGAAGAGGTGGGACACTGGGTGGAAAGGGGGTAGAGCTTAATAAGTACAAATTGGCAGTTACAAAACAGTCATAGGGATGTAATTATAACAGAGGGAATATAGTCAATAATATTGTCATAACTGTGTATGGTGCCAGGCAGGTACTAGGCTAATCCTGGGGAATCACTTTGTAAGTTATATGTCTTACCATCATGTTGTACACCTGAAACCAATATAATATTGCATGTCAACTGTAATTTAAAAATAAATTAAAAATAAAATAAAATTAAAACTGCTATGTTGAAAGATGAGGCAGCAGCCTGGCTGCACAGGGAAGGGGTCCCGCCCACACTCCCAGCCACTCCTTCCTGGCTCCTGAGCATGCCAGACAAGTAGCTCAGCAACCTCTTGGGTGCCCCTACTGGTGCCCTCCCAGAGTCGCACTCTGTTTGGAGGCTCAGGTCTGGCACCTGCCCCACCACGACCAGAAGTACCTTTCTCATAGCAGCCCACCTCCGGGAAGGAGCCCCCTCCCCTGAGTCCCGGGGCAGCCTCTCTTCTCCACGTTCCTGAGACCATGGTCCTGAGATCCTGCTCCAAGGTGAGTATCTGAGTAGCATGGCCTGCCCCATATTCACATCGGGGTTCCTGGGGTTCTCGGAGTCTGGTCAGCTTGTGGAATGGCCACCTGGATGGTGCAGGTGGACACGATCTGGACCCCTGGGGTCAGTGGGTTCGGGGGTCCTGGAGACTCTGGGCAATGGTCACAGCTCACTGGGCCGGGGTCGAGGCTGTTTCCTCTCAGCCTGAGTTGTCCCACATGGGAAAGGGATGTAGCAGATAGCAAGGCCTTGCCCAGCTCACCATGCCATCAGGCCTGTCTTATAGATGAGCAAACAGAGGCGCAGCTGGAAGGGACCTGTCCACAGGTCTGTGACTGGTCAGGGGCCTGCCAAGGCTCTGTCCTCTTGTGCCATCCCTCCCACCTGGCTGACCAAGGCTGGACCTCTGCTGAGCCCTGGGACAACCCCCTGCCTTGCTGGCATCTCCGGGGAGTCAGAGCCTGGGCTGTAAATAGGGGGTGTTAGTGCCATGCCTTGGTGGCCTGGACACATGAGGGAGAGGACAGTGTCAGTGAGTGCACTGTGCTTGGCTGGACACGGCTCAGATTTCCAAGACTCGCCATTGAGGCCTGGCCTCACGTCGAAGATAGTGAAGGTGGATGGATACTTTGGCCAATATATTTTGCTTCGGGAAGTCTAGAGAGTAGCCCAGGGATTTGCATCTCAACAAGCTTCCACCTGCCCAGGCACTTCTGAGCCAGGGTATCCCCAGGTACACTTGGGCAGCTGGGCCTGGGTAGGCAGGGAGTAGCTTAATCCTCTCCACAGCCCTAGTAACTGAACTGGGGCTTCAGAGAGGTGAAATCAAAGATGTATTTTCATTCATTCACAAATAATAAACACATATTTATTGCCCACCTGCTCTGTGCCTAGACTAGAATTTGGTATCTACACATTGTGTGACTTGAGGGCCTGGAAAATTCCAATCTCCAAATCTCAGGCTGCATCTTCCTTAGCCCTCCCTGTCCCCGACTCCAGCTGTAGTTTCCATGGCAACAGTCAGTCCACTAATCTGCTAAGGTCAGTTGAGGACCCTTGAGAAGGAGGAATTGTTGACATCAGAAGAGCATGGACAGGGGCTGGTGTAATAGGGAGATGGTTAGGTCCTGCAGTCCCTCCCCACACCCCATTATTGGTCACTCAAGCTTTTAGTCCTCGTTAAAAGGCCTCCTTGGATGGGGTTTTTGCAGAAGGACAAAAAAAAAAAAAAAAGAAAAGAAAAAGAAAAGAAATTGTCAATGCAAGCTCCTGCTGACTCTTAAAAAAATCACAGGTTCGCCCTTAAGCAGCTGTCGCAGGTGCTAATGACACATCCATTATCTATTCTCACCATTCAGCTATATCTCATTCTTCCTTCCACACAAGTTGATGGAGTGCCCAGGACATTGCAGGCACTTGACTGTAATTGCGAAAAACCCCTTACAAAGAAATGAAAACCGGGCTTCGAAAGCTTCACATATCTTTCTCCCCTTCACATATCTTTCTCCCTGAGAAACACAAGAGTAAGAGAGTTCCAATTATCCTCATTTCAAAAGGCGACGGGCACCTGTTTTCTGCTCTCCATTAGCACCCAATTACCCCAAGACACAAACAATAACTTGAATGAAACCAAAGAATCAGCCATAACTTGTGGCCCAAATTACATTATTTTCAAGATTGGGGAAAGAGGGTTTGCAAACGGAGATTGTTTTTGGCGATGCGGTCAGAAATGGATTGTTGTTGATTTTGAGATGCTGCAATTATTCGTCACAATTCAAAATCTCAGGACAGGTGCTTCCCGATGGGACTTTCAATGGCCAGCTGGGGAAATTCTCAATAAGCAGATGGCACAGGAGACAAAGCTTTGACCATCTGCTCTAGCAAATGTTTCCTTGCTTTTCCCCATGAAATTGTACAAACTGTCAGTATTTTGGTCTAATGATGATGGGCCTTTTCACAGATTGTTTTTTTTTTTTCAAAAGCTTGGCCATCCTGGCTCTAAAATATCATAATTCTAAGTAAATGATGGTGGTTTAGAGAGGAGAGTTTGTGCAGAGGTATACAGAAAATAAACTGAAAATGTTTATGTAATGAAAACAGTTTACATAATGATCCTAAGCAGAATAGACAGAGAGTGAAGAATTCAGAGATAATTACAAACATCCATGCAGATAGATATTTTGAAATACACAGTACGGCGCAGTCATAGTCAGCCAGGAACATTGGACCACATTCTTTACTCCTGATAGCTTGCCTCTGCTGGGTCATATACAAGCTTAAATTTTTCCCAACCCTGGTTTTTATTGTAACATAGTTTGTGATAACAAACTATTGGAAATAAACTCAATATTCTTTATGAGAGTCTGGCTAGATATTTCCTGATGAATGCATTCAATGGGATTCTATGGTGTAAAATTCTAAAGTATAAACTTCTTTAGTGACTGAAAGAGCAAAATGTACAGTAAAATGTGTAATAATGTGAAGGGTTGCCATTGTTGCGTTAAAAAGGGAAAAGGGAATATATAATACATATAAATATATGTAATATCATCCAATATATAGTTATAAAATATGTTAAAATATATAATGGTATATAAAATATATACGCAATGTGTGTATTCATACACTATGTCATATCATGTAGGAGTACTGGGTGGCTGGTGGACAGAGGTGATGTCTTAAGGTGATGCTGTAGACCGAATGTTTGTGATACCCTCAAATTCATATGTTGAAATTTAATCACCAATGTGACGGTATTTGGAGGTAGTGCCTTTGGGGGGTGATTAAGTCATGAGGGTGGAGCCCTCATGAATGGGATTAGTGCCCTTATAAAAGAGACCCCAAAGAGCTCCTTTACCCCTTCCATCATGTGAGGTTATAGGGAAGAGATGGACATCTATGAACCAGGAAGCAAGCCTCTCCAGACACTAAATCTGCTGGTTTCTTGATCTTGAACTTCAAGCCTCCAGAAATGTAAGAATAAATTTCTGTTGTTTATAAGCACGCCCATCTAAGATATTTTGTTATAGCAGCCCAAATGGACTAAGACAATTAGATTCCCTGAGGCAGGGATTTGGTGCATGTGATTTCAAGGGAGGGCTTTCCAGGGGAAACCTATGGGAGAGTGAGGGGAGTAGGATAGTGAAGGGGAAGTTACTAAGCAAGTCAATGGTCTAAGGTCAAGTCTAGGCTTGATCCATAGAAGATCAGGAGTATAAATCATACCTCAGAGTTGCCTCATCATGAGACAAGGGGGCCAGGCTTTTGTACTCCCAACAGTCAGTCGTTGGCTGCTTCCAGTTGGAGGGAGAGATAGTGTTACCTCCAAGGCCTCTCTGGACGAGGTAGCTCCTATCAGCCAGGTGTAATTCTCCAGAAGTTGTTAACAACATCCACACCAACATTGCCTATACA
>NW_011889138.1:355041-378603 GCF_000151845.1 Pteropus vampyrus | reverse complement strand
GGGGGGGGAAATATATATATATGCCACAGCTTCTTTAGCCAATCGTCTATCATAGGACACTTCGGTTGCTTCCATGTCCTGGCCTCTGTGAATAATGCTGCTATGAACATTAGTGTGCAAATATCTTTTGGATATGGGTTTTCAAGTCTTTGGGGTAAATACATACTAGAGGGATTGCTGGATCATATGGTAGATCAATTCTTGGTTTTTCGAGGAATCTCCATACTGTTTTCCATAGTGGCTGCACCAAGTTGCAATCCCACAAACAGTACACAAGGATTCCCTTTTCTCCACATTCTCACCAACACTTGTTGTTTGTTGATTTATTAATAATAGTCATTTTGACAGGTGTGAAGTGATATCTCATTGTGGTTTTAATTTGCATTTCTCTGTTGATCAGTGATGTTTAGCATCTTTTCATGTGTATGTGCTTTTAGAATTTCAAATTTTCTTCACTGTGAATAGAGTCCTATACTTCCTCAAATGGAAGATGCTGTCCACTGTGGATGAATGATTATTATAGAAACCATTAAGAAAAATAAATTATAGTCAATTAAACTATAACATGCCATTGACTGTAAGAGGCAACTCAATTTCTGAGAGGTTATAATAAATAAAAAAAATAAGATAGAAAAAAATGAGTAAAATGAGTGAAAAATTAGCACATCTTAAAATTGGAAACATACATTATCTGTTCTAAACAAATGTAAAGTCCAATGCACTCTTCCAAACTGTGCCCATCTGCGAATGAATGGCAGGTCTCCCTATCCCCAACACATACAATCTAACCAGTGGTGGACATTTATCGCTCAGCTGAGCTCTATAGTGGACAGGTTGTTAGCAAGACTTCCTGTGTGAGTGATGCGATGAAATCCCTGATGCCAAGGTGACTGCTGAGTTTCACTGTTGACTTATCTTCTCACTAGCCCCATATCCATGTGAAATAGGAGGCCAATAGGCTGTGGCAGAGAGAATTTCTGGGCAATTCCATCAAGCAACCAAGACCCCATCTCTGAAACCTCCACTTTGAAGTATACCTTTTGGCTTACCTACAGGCAAAATAGGACAAAGAAGAAAATGCTGCAATAGTCAGGATTCTCCTGGAAAACAGAACCAATTATCATATTTCCATTTACCTAGTATAAGGAACTGACTCACACAACAGAGGCTGAGAAGTCCAGACCCATGAGAACCAATGGCATAAGTTCCATTCCAAGTCTAAGTCCAAAGGCATGAACAGACTGATATTCCAGTTCAAAAACAGGCAGAAAGAAAGAATTATTTCTTACTTAGCCTTTTATTCTATTTAGGCCTTCAACTGATGGGGTGAGGCTCACTGACATTAGGGAAAGCAATCTACTTTACTCAGTCCACACATTCAAATGTAACTCTCACCCAGAAACACCTACACAGACACACCCAGAATCATGTTTCACCAAATATCTGGCACCCCCATGACCCAATCAACTTGGCACATAAAATTAAGCATCACGGGTGCTTTTTAATACATTTTATTATTTTCACAGATATTCTTTCAATTAATTTGAATATAGGGTGGGTTGGGGACAGCAATGAAGGAAGAGACTGGGGTGGTATTCAAGGCCAGATAGAATTTTTGAGGAGGAAGATGGTATATATAACCTTTTATTTAAAAAAATTTCAAATTGACAGAAGAGTTTCAAGAATGGTATAAAGAACTCTCATTTTTCACTGGTTGTTAGCATTTTGCCACATTTGAGCATTCTTTCTCAAGTGTAAATTGCAGATATCATGCCTCTTCACCCTTAAATATTTCAGCATATATTTTCTAAGAATAAGGACATTATCTTGTATAGTCACGGTGTAATTATTACATTTAGGAAATTTACTATTAATACATTATAATTATCTCATGTATAGCCCATGTTCACACTAATTGTCATTCCAACGATTTCCTTGATAACATCTTTTTTCCTGGATTCTGAGTCAAATCCAGGAATATGCATTCTGTTTAGTTGTCTTGTCTCCAGTCTTTTTTCATCTGAATCAGTTTGTCAGCCATTCTTTATCTTTCATGTCATTGAAATTTTTAAGAAATATAGATGTTCTGTAGAATGTCCCTTTGTTTGTTTGTCTGATGTTCCCTCATAATGAGTTTAAGGTTTGCATTTTGGTGCACAAGTGATTTTGTTTCCTTTTCGCTGTATCCTATCACTAGGCTGATGGTGTCCATTTGTCCTAATGTTGATAGTGTTCGCTTTCATCGTTCGTTTAAAGTGGCGTCTGTCACTGTAAAGTTATCATTTACCTCTTGTAATTAATCATCTGTGGGGAGCTCCTATGTCAATATCCTGTTTCTCCTCATATTTTCGCTCACCAGTTATATGTAGTATCCTTTGATGATTCTTGCCTGGAGTAGTTATTATTGTGCTGGTTGCTAAAAAATGAGTTTCTAAATCCACCCCTTATTGTATATTTATTTGTTGGTATACTTCGGTAAATCTGTGTTTTCCTTTCTCCCATATTTATTGATTCAGTGTTGATTTATAGACCCTAACTTTAGTTTATGGCTTGTAATGTGTTACTATCAGAATTTACTTTTCTCTGGAACTGTTCCAGTCGTGGTCATGGGAAACTTTTCGAGAAGCTGGCTTTTGCGCCTTTTAATTTTTTTTTTTTAAAAAAGAACTTTCAAACACTTTCTTCTTTTCAAGATATTCCAGGCTCATGTCAAGATATTCCAGGACTCAGCCATTTCTCCAAGGATTCCTGGCTCCCTAGAGTGGAGAATGGTATTTGGAAAACAGGATCTGAGTGCTAGGTGTGTTCTTCCGTTAGCCATGTTTGGGAAAGTAGGTTTTCTCCTGAAAGCACTAGAATTTCGAATAGAGAAGTGATATGGACATATTTGCATTTTAGAAAGGCCACTTGAGCTACGAGTTGGAAATGAATTGGTGAGCACAATGTTTAAAAAAATACAGCCCTTCACGTACCACTTGGATGATTGTTGCCATATTGACATCTTTGCTGTATTATTAAACACTTAATACTTTTTAAAAATCTTCTCTGTTATACCTGAAATAAATATTCTCTTTAAAGAGAATTTTAAATTACTATTGCGAATGGAAACATTAGTTTACTTGCCATAAATGGAAAATAAAAATAAAGAGAGATACAAAGAAAATACAGAGAAATGTTGTTTAGTACTAATTAGATGCAATTACCATATTACCAGCCAAAGTTCTGAGCCTAACATCTGCTTTATTTGTCAGTGGGTAGAGAGGGTGGTTCAAAAAAGATGTCAATATTGCTAAAAGCATTCAAATCAAAGACATTATCCTTTATGTAATATAATGGCCCAAAAGAGACTGAAAAGGATTTTTAAAAAATTCTAATATTATTTAATACATCTGTCTAGCATCTTATTTAATTTCTTGAGAACATCAATGCAGACATGTTACACACCCAGCAAAACATCAGTCAGGGGATTGAAAAGAGATAAAAAAGATGAGTTACAAATCTAGTGCAGGACTTCAGTCTAGTCTGTAGGAGCAAAGTGGGCATTGGAAAAGCAGAGAAAGCTCTTTAGAAAGCTGCAGACAGTGAATGCTAAAAGTAGAGTCAATAGGACTTGAGGTTGGGGACTTGGGGAAGAGGGCAAAGTCAGGAGGGTTTGGAGCTTGAGGAACTTGGTGGATAGTGGTGACATTTAGGGGTGGGCAATATGGGGAAGCTGGAGGTGGGGTCCTGGGAGACTGTCATTGTCATCCAAATGGGTATGGACCAGGGTGAAGGCACAAGATTGGCAAGTGGACTGGATAGATTTTTTTAGTAGAAGGAGATAATATGGTGTGGATTGAGTTTGATCAAAGGAGAAAGATAAAAATCCACTTCTGGATCCAAAGGACCTATACGTAAATTATTAAAATTAATCAGACACATTGGGAAGATTGAAGGATAAAGGGACAAATGTGATGTTTAGCAGAAGCGCTTAGGGTGAACATCATCATCTTATTCCCAACCTCACAGGAAATGTTTCCAGTACTTCACTGTTGCTTTTGATGTTTGCTGAAATTTGTTGCTGGTTTCCTAAATTTTTTCATCATTAATGGATGAGGATTATACCAAACTTTTTTTTTGTTACAGTCCTGATGAATCATCTTGGTCATAATATGTTATCCTTTTATACATTGTTGGATAGAATGTGGCAACATTTTGTTTAGAATTTTATGTTTATGATGAGATGGGCCTGCCATTTCAATCAAATAAAGCCCTTGGCAGATTAAAAATAAAAAAGACATCCCCATTTTTTGATCAGGAATTAGTGATCAGGAAGAAGAATCCATTAGCATTTTCACAGGAGGCCCAGTGGCCAGATGGACCCTCAGCTCCCCAGAAATCCATGGAATTTTCATTGAACTAAATGCCAGGCTGGATTCCAGGCGGTATATGCACCGGCATACCTAAGGAATGGGATGGGATTGTACAGACTCCCTTTTCCACACCTAAAACACCTCAATTTGTTTTCGTAAGTTGTCATCTCTAGATTCTCCTATTAATGTGCTTTTCTCTAAACTGGGAGCCATCAGGGAGGGGCTGACCAATCTTGCAACCTCATTTATTTTGCTCTTAAGTACTTCAACTGATTGGATGAGGCCCACTCACAGTATGGAAGGTAATTGGCTTTACTTAGTCTACTAATTTAAATGTCAATCATATCTACAGAAAACCTTCACAGTGACATCTCGACTCGTACATAACAACTGGGGGACCGTACCTAGCCATGTGGACTCACAAAATACATATATATGTATAGAGAGAGGAAGAGAAAAAAACATATTATTATAATATGTAATTCATTGATATTAATGTTATAAAATGAATAATATAAACTATATTATATTTTAAATATATTATATAGAAAATTCATTACACAACATATATCACATGAAATATATGATCTATATTATATTATAAATTAATTAATAGTGAGATTTAATATATGTGTGTGTGTGTGTGTGTGTGTGTGTGTGTGTGTGTGTGTGTGTATTCCATTAGTTCTGTTTCTCTGGAGAACTCAGACTGATACACAGGCCTAAGTTGATGTGATCTGATCCAGGAGAGAGAACTATGTACGCAATATTTTTTTAGAGGTACATAGGCACTGGGAGAAGATGAAGTTGATTCAGTGGGACTTGCAGATGGATTGGAGGCAGGGACTCCAGAGAAGGAGATAAATGAGGAACCATTTCTGGGTTTTCGTCAACTTGGTGGATCTCAATGGCATTTACTGATCTGGGGCAGCCTGGAACAAAGTGGGTGAGATCAAGGTGGCTACTGTCATCATCCGAGAGATGTACAGGGCAGTGTGGACCGTTCTGGGGGCAGCAGGAACAGAGGAAGAATTAGAGGGATGTTAGTGAGAGACAAAGTGAGAAGAATAAAAGCACAGGGAGCTTGTGCTAAGGTGGAAGGAGCAGCTAGGACATTTTATTGTCTCTCCAGTGGCCAGATGAAACTCAGCTCAAAAATCATCAACAGAATTTTCCACTGAGCTAAAGGTCAGGCTGGATTCCAAAATTTATACACATCTCGCATAGTTAAGGAAGGGGAAGGTTTCTCTTAGGCACAACACCATGGGGACAGTATTCCAGACACATCTGTTTAAAATCATATTTGCCTGAACACCCACCTGTTTTGCAAATTATGCCTGGACTCGATCCTCCACCAGTTTTCATCCAAATTTTGAAAACTGACAACACTGAATTCTATCATCTGCTGTCTTTATTTATTTAGAAGTGTTTATCTTGGTTTCCACCACGCAGTAAAGGCTCAGTGGAATGCTTCTGGAATCAATTACCCCAATGACATCAAGAAAGAAATGAAACGTTTTTGCATTAACTTGTACCCTCTTTTTAAAAATATAGAGATATGTTTTATAATTACTTAAGAGCAAATCTATATGTACATATGCATGTCTATATGCATACCATAAAGAAGGTTGGATTGATAAACTGAGGTAAAAGCTCACTTTCATCGTTATCAGTCATCTCATTTCACCTCCTGAAGCATCCATGAAGCAGCACGATTCTAGGTTCCATTTTATAGATGAGGAAACTGAGATTTGAAGAGACTGTCACATAACAGCTAATGGCCCCACCACTTTGCTCAGATAATTGAATAATTGGTTAATTGATTAATTGAATAATTGAATAATCAGTTAATTGAATAACTGGTTAATTGAATGATTTGTTAATTGATAATTGAATAATCAGATAATTGGTTAATTGAAAAATTGGATAAATGGAAAATTGAATAATTGGCTATTGAATAAATGGTTAATTGAATAATTATTTAATTAAATAATTGGTTACTTGGATAATTGAATAATTGATTATTGGTAATTGGGTAATTGAATAATGGAGTAATTGGTTAATTTAAAAATTGTTTAATTAATTGGCTAATTGAATAATAGAATAATTGAAACTTATGGCTTACTTAACTGTGCTGGGAGCTCTGCATTTCATCATGCATTGGACATGCTCAAGCTCTCAACCCTTTTGGAGCCCCCAGAATACTGGCATGCACCCCTCTTGGAGCAATTGGGGTATTCTGCTTTGAGCTGTCATGATTGGTGTCCTCTGGGTAATTTGGTCATCCCACTGCAATCGGACTGGATCTCATCTCTGAATCTGCAGCACCTCCACAGCCGTACAGTAAGTCCTCAGTAAATGTTTATGGAATTGAGAGGTCTGGCCCGAGGAGGCCACACCATGCTTGCAAATGTGCCCGGATCCGCAGCTGGGCCATCCCTCACCCCATCTCCCTGTCCACCCTGCTCTAAACCATATCTACCCATCAGAACAGCTTACACCCCACTTCTGCTTGAGCATCTCCCCTGCTTTGCCTCTCACTTCTGCCCCGTTCCCTCCACTCAGAGTTTTGTTCCTGACTGTGTCACATACCCTGTCACATAGTCACTCTCTGCACTTACTGTTTACTCACTCATTTATTCAACAAAAATTACTGAGCATTTACTATGCGCCCAGAATGGAAATAGAAAGATTCAAGGCATGGATTCAGTACGAAGTGATCTTAATATATACATTAGGGCTCTTTGCGTGTGACCACAGAATGCAAATGGCGTTATGCATAGGAGACTGAGGGCAGAACATGAGCACTCTCGGAGGTGACAGCAGTGCCACATTTTGGTGAGGTATTCTTATCTCTCAGCTTGGGGAGCCCAGTGAGCTCTGAGAGGAAGTGGGCAGGTGCTATGGGGACAGGACAGGCAGCTGTGATGTTGGTCTGTCAGAGAGTCTGTTCTGACTAGTCAATCACACAGCATGTAGAGCCCCTAAGAGCACGAAGGAACTAGGCCAGTGAAAGTTTTTTGTCACCCCTAAGGGATAGCAAGTAGCTCCCACGAGGCAGGGTGGGGCCAGGTCATGCGTCCTCCCTTGTCCTCCCTTAAGGGTTCCAATAAAGCACCAAGTCTGGCCTCCAACACTGGGCACAGGGGAGCAGACTTCGGCGATGTCCAGTGATGATTTTAGACAGAAGCTACTTGAGTGAGCTAGCCCAGTGCTACTGGTGCAGAGCCTTCCACAGAGGAAGTGAGGACTGTCCCCACAGGTCACCCGCTACTTCCTCACCGCCCCAGAGAAATTTTCAGCCTTCACCCCCTCTGCTAAGTGTGCATCTCCTGAGCCGTCGTGCTGACATGAGCGGAAATGAGACTCAGAGGCCTTCGCTTGGCTCCTGTCCGTTGTGGGTGTTTCTTCCTTCGGTTCCTGGGGATTGTGTGTGCTTTGTCCTGGATCAGCCCCAATTGTCCAAGGCTGCTGAGATTACGGAGCCACCCTGGTTGTCCCCGCTTGGAAACTCACCAACGACTGGGGGATGCTGCCACACAGTGGTGGTGCTGCAAATTGCCTTGCGTGGGACTATTAACCAGAGAGTATGAAGATGCCATAAAAGAAGGCTTTAAAAACAATGAAAATACAAAATGCAAAATGCACAGAGCGAGGGCGAAAAGAATAGGGAGTCTTAGAGTGAAGCAGAGGTGGTAAATGTATATTCATTCCATGTTGTTTGGCTAATCAAAGAAAAAGCTTAATATTTGTTACAGGTTTCTCTTTCCTCCTTTTGTTAAATTGCTATTCCGTTATCATGGTTAAAAAGGAAACGCATCCTTTGTAGTTGATGCATTTGTCTGTGTGGTACAGGAATTCAGAAGTTACATTTTTGGGAATTGCTTTTACTAGTTTTAACTTGTTTGCTAAGCTGGGACACCTCAGAGAGGTCAACTTTATATGTAAGGAAATCATGCTCAGGTCCTTCAGAACCGATTTCTGAGGCTTACCAGCGTACCATCTTCACCCTTGGTCTCTGCCATTGACCTTTAAGTTATAATGAGATTTTTCCCCTGTCCTGTAAGCAGGAGGGGGTACAAAGAGCAGGAGACTTTGCAAGGAAATCTTCCTCTCCCACTTTCTCTTCCACAATGGCCTTTTTTTGACAAAAGTGAAAAGTGTGCCCTCACTCCTCTCCAACCTAACTGCCATACTTCACTATGAGCTGTAAGACACTGTGTGGCACCAAACAGAGATAATGGAGAATATTGCCTTTAGGGACGAGTCCTGTGATGACTCATCAAAGCACTATAGGCCATCTCTGCTGCAGACCTCGGAGATGGTGCTGGAAGGATCACGTGAGACACTGGAACCAGGGTGGCCTGCCTGTTTCAGAATGCTCTGGATTTGGACATACCGTACCCTTTTACTTCTTAACAGTACTTTTAAAATAATATTCTTCAAAAACGCATTGGAAAATAAACTTGGTTCTTTCTAATTTTATTAAATAAAGTAAGCTTGATGTGACTGGCTGGTTTGCCAACAAGGACTGGTTTTGCTAACTGGGTTATGTGACTGACATTTTTCGTAAACCTGATAAGCTCAATTTCCACCACAATAAGAATATGTATAAAGCAGTAAAATGATAAAGACATTTTGTAAAATAATATTGTATTGACAAAGTTACATAAAAATTAAAATTGCAATTTCCCTAACCCTTTCTGATTTAATAAGGTACCTATAAGTGAAGAGGTGGCAGGTATATAATTAATTAATTGTCACTTAATACATATTGGGAAAGTTTTTTTGGTTATACTTCCCAGAGATTTAAATAAGGAATAACTGTAATGAATGGGTAACATCTATTTGCATAAAAGATGGTTTCAAATTATTTGATTTCAGTAGCATTGTTAGAGAAACTAATAAGTAATCAGCTGACAATTAATTAGAAAAACAACTTTGACGATAAATAAGGATACAGATTTGACATATAACTCAGGAGTTCCAAGGATTGAGTGATAATTCTATAACATAATTCCTATTCCCACCTACATATTTCTGAGAACAATGTTTCTCAGTATTTATATCTATAGAAATGGAAAACAGAAATGGAAGAGAGACTAAATCATGTCCCATTTTAGCAAGAAGTAAAATACACCAATGGAACATGATATAATTTATTAAAAGCCACCCACCTCATTTAGAGATGTTTTCAACAAACTCTGCTTTGCATGTTGTACTTTGCATGTATGTTGCTTTGTGTGTGTGTCCACCTGACAACCTCTGTGCTCCCTGCCACCCCACCCTATGGTTTGAAGTCGTCCCTAGGAAGCAGCTACCTTGTGCATCGATGACTGTGTTATTACATGTCATCAATACAAAATAAGCAGTCATGGTGTATGTGATTTCCAGGCCAAAGCTTTTAAGAAAAGTTTGTGTCTTTTCTAAGCTTTCTCCACCCTCCTTTCCAGCTGGATTCTGCCAAGATGATGAGGACACTGAGTCTCTGAAAAACTGGAGGGCTACACAGACCAGAAATCCACCTTAGCCTAGCAGATGAGCAAAAATAAACCTTGATGGTGGTGGGCCTCTGGAGTGGGGGGTTTGTTTAAGCAGCCATCATTACCTTAAATAATACAATGTTTAATGATTATTTACCAATGTTTTAATACATCTGTGTTGCTTGTTTCAAATGTGTGCTGGTAATGAATCATACTGATAACTCAGTCCAGAATAAATTTTTAGCACTTAGAGCCTTATGGTGATAGGAAATGGTTTAAAAGTTCAATTCTGTTTGCATTCATAATTTTGAGATAGACAGTTTGGTTGGGGTGATCAGTAAGTATAGAAATGTATAATACAAGGCTGAAACTAAGTACTGGAAGAGAATTAGTACAATGAATTCCAGGAGAAAAAAAAAGGATAATACAAATCCCCCTAATGTTAAAGAAGGCTTCGTTCATATATAATTTTTAGAGGATGGTGATTTGCCTTGATTGCTACCAGTGTCTCCTCTATACTTCTTTAAAATCGTTTACAACTTTAAAAATCTATGTGCTATAGTAGATACATAAAATGTTATTAAAGCATGAATTGGTAAGTGGTACATCCATATCTGGAGTTAGGGATATTGTCACAGCCATTCACTACACAGGCATTTAGTGACAAGTCTCCGGATGCCAGCACTGTACTGGAGGCTTTGTAAAGGTACAAAGATGAGACGCCATAGCCACACTCACCCCCCCCCCACTTTTTAGCACCCACTAAAATATAATAAAATATAATATAATAATAAAAATACTAAGCAAAAGATATGTGGGTATTACGGCTGACATTAACTCAGTATGCGAGCAGTGCAATGAGACCATCAAGGGTCAATGCCATGTTTGAAGCATTCATAAAACTTTGGTTCCAGAATGAAGGGGCTTGTTTCTGACCCACTCATGGTGGTCAGATCCCCACTGCAGCACTGTGTCCTCGTCTGGGGCCCCAGTCTGGGAGCAGCCCTGATCAACACCCCCAGCACCCACACTCAGAGACATAGACAGTTACGGGACCACGCTGGGATGGGGAGGAAATAGGTCAGGACCAGAGATGTTAGTGTCATGCTGGATTTGACAAAATCTTTTGACTTTGCATAAGTTCTCCGAAATACAATACACAAAATGGCCAATACAAGCTGTCTCCAATAGGTCTCTGCTATTCTTATTCAAGTTCCCCAAGAATCCTGACAATGACCACCCAAAGGCTCCTGGTCTTCATAGCAGAGTGTACAAGACACTACAGGGTGCTATATTTTAATGTAATGTAAGAAAATGCTTTTATCAAATAAAGATTTAAGATTGTGAGTCCCCTCACTTGGAAGTGACAAGCAGAGGAGGTACATGGTAGATGGAAGGTAGTTAGATAACCCAACACAGACTTTTTATCCTGGGGCTGCTATATTTCTGACTTTTCCCTTGAATGTCGAGGGTGAGAGGGGAATGGATCTGACAATCAGACACCCATCTTCCTTCTCTGAATGACTTCCGATGCCGCATAAAAGCATGTCCCCTATGTTCTCCTGCTGCAGGGCTCTGGTCACACACACCACCTTCTTTTCCCAAGTAGCACAGACAGAGCCCCCAGGATCAGCCAAGAAGAGAGAATTGAATACGCGAGAATGTTTGCTGTTATCTAGGTGGTAAGAAACTGAGCAGAGGTGGGACATTGTGCTATCTGGTGGCCTGGGGAAAGTGAGACAAATAGCTTCTCTCCTCCTCCTCCTCCTCCTCCTCAAGGTCTAGAACCAGAGGACTGAGGTGTTGCATCTGGCATGACAAGGATTAAAGGGCCAGCAGCTGAACCGCCATCTAATGGGCCTGCGATGCCTTGGGGATGAGAGATTTTCATAGAAGTGTACGTAATTCCGCAAGTCACAAAGGCTCTGGATAGGTCCAGCATGGTGGAGGCTTAGGGTCAGCAATTTCAGGCTGGCTTAACAAGAAACCCTCATACTACCACCTGGTTTGTCTCTAGGAACCAAGTGCATCGGTCTGTTTGCAGTGACCCCGAGAGCCTGTTTCCGGGGCTCAGTATCCGGCTGTCAACCTGATAAAGGAACATGGCCCAAAGCACGGTTGCTGGGATGCACCTGCCACCCTAGTCCATTTGCAAATCGTCCTAAACAAGAAGGCCCACAAAATTAACCATGTTTCTTCCAGAAATATCCCTAAACCCCCAAATTCTTGTTCATTGGGCAAATAGTTGGGCAGGTGTATGGCAGAGAGAGGCTGGCAATAGGAGAGAATGGATTTGCATTTCATCAGTTTCCATCTTGCCTTTATTAAGTTTTCTATGTGGGAATGTTTAACTGAATCCATCTAACCTTCAAGCAATTTCCAGCTGTCCAGCCGTTTCTAAGAGGTCATCTAGCTCCAGGCAAGACACGCCTCAGAGCAACCATATAGCCCATGCAACTCAAAGCCAGAGCTGAGAACAATTAGAGTAGATGGTCAGGCTTGATGCACAATTGAGATCAGATGATGCTAGGTGATAAAGTTGGCTTCCACCATTTTGCTCTGGGGTGTTTGTCTGCAATGGCTATAGGAGTCTTTTACCTCCAGGTGAAAGACCAGACATGCAGGTTTGGGAGCCGCATTTGGAAGGACGAGAAACTTTGGAGAGAACAGGCTCAGACACCATGAACTCAGAGCAAAGTATATATTTCCCCACAGAAGAGGGAGAGAAAGGAAGAACTGAGCAAACCCCTGGGTACGTGGACTTGTGGGGTCTCCCATGTCTAAAGATGTTGCTGCTGGTCACTGACTACTTGTTTGATACAGGAAGCATGCAAAATTCTCGAGGTTATCAGAATATTAATAAGGCATTCCCCCCCCACACACACACCTCTCTTTACACCATGTGCCTCAGGTCAGATTGGGCACCTGTGGGCAGGCTTTAGCTGTGCCCCACCCTTTAACTGCCTGGGGTCAGAGGCAGTCTCCTCACTTCCATCCTCCCTGGTTGAGAACACAGCTTTTGCACCCTCTTATTTCTTGAGGTTTCTCCATGAAGAACTACATCCTAATGCTACGTAGTGGAACAGACAAATACTAACCAGATGTGCATGGGTAAGAACTAGGGGTTTCATTTTTGCCTTAAAACTTAAGCAGTAATCTGTATATCTGAAGTTGAGAAGGGAATAATCATATTTATGTTTTTGTATCAACAGAACGTTTGCCTTGTGCAGCATGATTAATATTGGCTGTGAGTGGAGAACTCTTAATATTAGTAGCATATATGGGAGAGGTCACCAAGCGATGACCTCATTCCATGAGCCACAGACCAGGACTACTTGTGTAGTAACTCACGTAGGTTTGCAACATCAAATAACAGTTTCTATGAAATCTTTGTTAACAAATCTTTGCATTATTGGATTCAAGTTTCTCTTAGTTTATTTATTTATTTTTTTAATTATAATTGACATTCAACATTCTGTCAGTTCCAGGTGTGCAGCACAGTGGTTAGACGTTTATATCATTTACAGCATGATCCTCCTGATGAGTCTCTTACCCACCTGGCACCACACAGTTATTAGTGTCATTGACCTTGTTCTCTGTGCCGTCCTTCCTGTCCCCATGCCTGTTTTGTAACTGCCAATTTGTACATTTTAATCCTTCACCTTTTTCACACAGCCCCCCAACCACCCCCCCACCCCCACCGCCCCATCTGGCAACCCTCAGCTTGTTTTCTGTATCTACGAGCCTTTCTGTGTTGTGCATTTGTTTTGTTTTTCTATGTGGAATCTCTGAATTTACTTTTAAAATATGAAAAAAGGTATACAGTATTAAAAATGTCACTCAGAATGTACAATTTCACCCCCCGAAGTGAAAATATTAAAAATCAGCTTTAAAATTGCTATAAGCTATTGGCAGAAGTGAATCGCTTGAAAAATGCAATTTTTTAGTGCAGTGCATGCTTTTTTTTTTTTTTTTCTTACTTTCAGTCTGTGTGTGTCTTTCAATCTGAAGTGGGTCTCTTATGGGCAGCATATGTAAGGGTCTTGTTTTCTTTTTTACTATATTTAGTCATATAATTTCGTATAGAAAAGTCCACAGTCCATTAGGTATTTCAGAAAGCCAAATACGTATAATCAAACAAAATCTATTTTTCAATCCTTCATTTATTCCCTTCCAATCTTTAATATAGTTTTCGGCATGTAGCCATCTGAAATTTTTCTATTCACATCCCTGATCTGAATGTATATAATTGCATATTTTTTAACAAATATGTAATTCTATTATGGGGATGATTCTGTTCTCCCTCTATGCTTCACAACACAGTTTGCTGACTGACATGTGCCAGGTCATGCTGTGTTTATGCTTCAGCCTTGTTTCCAAATCAGTACTGAGTTATAACTTCCATAGGGAAAAGCACAGTTAGGACACAGCACATTGAACTCTTGCAAACTAAACACACGCATGTGCAGCACTGAAGGAACGAACAGCACATCGGCTTCTTCCCACGGGTGTCTCCAGCTGCCATCCTACTCCAGGTGTCATCCTGCTCTGGCTGCCCAAATTCCCCAACAGGGCCACAAAAGTTTTACTAGTTTCAGTGTTTTGCACACATGGAAGAGACCGCCAGGTATTCACTGTTCAGGGAGAGGTGAACATTAGGTTTGTGGGGAAATGCCTTAGTTTTGTGTCTGTTCTATTTGTGAATTCTGACAGCTGTGTGGGGTACCACTGGGTGCACTGAGCACGGGATTTGTCCTTTCTCCCTCTGATGAGCATCAGGTCAGTTTCCAGTGTAGACCTATGTCGACTCCAGGTGCTGTGGCTACTCTGAAGCACATTTGTGCTGGATGCGCACAATCGTGTTAGGGTCGTCGGTGTCAGACAAAAGGCTGAGTGTATACATATTACAGCTGCTGCCAAAGGTGTTCCAAATTAAGCCAGTATCTAGTCCCTGACCAAACAAGTGCAACTAATTGACACTCCCACCAGCAGTCCCTGGATGGTCTGATTGCCCCACAGACTTGGCAGCCTCTGATGTCGCTCTCATCTTTTATTAGCATCTTGTGATTTTATAAGTGTTTCCCTGAAGCTGAAGCTGAAGAGGTTAAACGTTTTCTTTTACACTTTCATTGTCCATGTGTTTATTCCTTTTTGTATGGTGTTTATTCAGGTTTTTTTTTTTTAACCCATTTTTCTAATGGATTTTCAGTACATAAATTTCATTTGACAAGATTATCTTCCAGCTTGATGTACTTTACCAGATGTATAATGTAAATCTCATCTCCCTTTCTGGTTTTCTGGTCCATTTCTCTCATTGTTGAATTTTGATAAACAGTAGCTTCTGATAGATCTTGATATGAGCCAAGTGATTTTTCTCCTGTTTTGAGCGTTATTGTCTCTTCAGAAAAAAATTTTCTTCTCATTAGTTGGGAAGCTGCTCTTGTATATTTTTCTAAAAGCTATTGTGTTTTAAAGTCAAGAACTCAAATTAAGGACATGAGAAATTAAGACGAGATTGAAAGCAGCTAGAGGCTGGGTTATGATACCAGAAGGCAGTTCAAGAGTTAGTATCTCAACAAAAGCACAGCTGAATACCACTGAAAAATTCAGGGGAGGATTGAAAATTCAGGAGAGGGTCCCAGGGAAGTCAAGTAAAGAGTTGAAAGGGCCATTAAGAAGTTAGGGAAATAAGAAGGTGGTTGAAATAACCTGAAATTTACTTGAAATGTAAATGCACAAAACACTAACATTTAAAGGCCTGGTTATATATTCTATAGAATTGTTAACAGATGTTTGGACATTCTTCTATTGGTAAACAAACAGTCTCTGAATGATGTTTGAACATTTGGCACACAGAAAGTTCTGTTTCTGTAGAATATATTCATGTTGAAATAGTGGGAGAGAAAGGAAACATTTAAAATGTTGATAGAAATTGCAAATATCACTCTCACAAATGTATTAAGGTTTTTTTTCTACCAACAGGATCTGATGGTATGAATAACCCCACTAGTGTTTTTGTATAAAGATTCAGGAATCTCGAATTTCATAGTGAGATGGGATGTCTCTTCTGCACAATCCACTGGTTGGGTCTTCTGCTCTCCCCCCATCATAGGGGAATCCAGTTGCTGCCTTTTCCAGCTGAAGATGGCAGTCCGCAACCCCAGGGACACCTGCCTTCATCTGGACTCTGAGCCAGCCACTTCCAGTGAGTATAGAATCCATATCGACAGAAGAGGGTCCCTCTGTACCTTTTTCCTTCTGTAAAACCTCTTGAAGTTAGCCAACTGTTCTCTCAAAATAAGATAATATCTTTTGGAAAGTGAAATCTGAGGTATAAATATTTGTTGAGTGATATGAACAATATTATGTTTTTTTGGTAGGTGAAGACCTCGGGATGATAGGCTGGCATTGAGTCTTTTTAACCAACATCACCAGAAGGAGGAAGTAGTCCTTTTTTCCTAAACTGTTCAAATTGTTCCTCTCTTTGGAAATTGTTTCTCCAGAACGTGCTGGGTCTTTTCCTTTTATTCAGCTCTCTGCTCAAATATCACATCATCAGTCAGTCCTTCCCTAATCTCATCATCACCCCAGTCATCATTAATTTCTCTCCCTCTCTGCTCGATTGTTTATCGTGGCACTTAATTAAACCTGATTTATATTAGAAATTCATCGGTCTTTTTATTAACTTATTTCTCTCCATGATTAAAGTAAACGGGCAACGATTTCAAGTTTATTTCTGGATCACGGGTTTTAGTACTCAGCTTACCACATAATGGGTGCTCTATAAATAAAAAGATCAAATTTTTTTTGTTTTGAACTTGGACACTTTGGGTACTGAGAGGGGTAGTATTAATAATTACACCAGGACAACTGAAATGAAATGAGACTTAAGGTCTACCTTTCTGAAAATAATGGCCGAAGACAGAAGTAAAGGAATTTTTTAAATTGTGATTATAAATTTATAATTGGATTATAGAAAACACAGATTTCAACTGTAGCAATTAATTATTGCAGAGTGCCACTCAAAAATTGTATCATTATATACTTGTAGTTAAGTGAATTTATTTGAAATACTATTAAGAGTTTGGAGTTTGAGTCATCTACACTTTCAATAAATCTGAGCACTTACTACAAAGCAATCTTTGAATTCTTCTGTATAAAATGCTTAAAGCTCACATTAGTCTTCAAAGAGCATCTCATGAAGTCAAGAGAACAATATGAAAGGAATAAATAATACACACAACTAAAAATTTTTTAAAAGAGAAAAACATTTTGATGCAGTATTTTGATTGCTGCATCAAGAAAGAATGCTCTGTGGAAATGATATTTGGTATGCAACTTAAAAGGTGACAAGGAGTTATTGAACACTGAGAATCTCTAGGTGGATTCAGGAGGATGAATGGATGGCTCATTGATAGGAGTGTGGGGTGGCAGGGTGTCCAGAATGAAACTCAGGGTTAGACAGGATATCAGTACCAAAAAGTGAGTCAGGGACTAATGAGGGAGGATCAAATTATCTGGGGACACTGTCAGTTCAGCTTGGGATACCTGGTCAGTGTGAGCTGAGCCGTGGACATTATCTATGATGTGGTGAGTGGGCTAATAGATGTTTGGTCTGCAGGCTGGAGTCAGATCTGCACAGATTCTGTCAATTAACAAACTGATTCTGGTTCACTAATGGAGTTCAAATCCAGGGTAGTGGATGTGGCTTGCCTAGCAGGGTGGGTAAGAGCAGGAAAGATCTCTGAGAAGCATCGCCAGTCATGTCAGGGCTGAACAAAGAGCCCAGACCAGTAGGGAGTGGAGAAGGTCCTCACAGGAGGTTCTGGCTGGAAGGGATCATGTACTTGCATGGTCCTTTTTAGTGGCAGTCTTAGTGTGTATCACACTGGAAGTGTGGGGTGGGAACATGGTCCTTCAGAGTTCTTGATTTATGAGCAGAGAAGTTGGGGTGAAACAGGATGTGGACATGGGACTGAGAATATCAGGTGGAAAGGTACACTGTTACCACAAGACGTGGACTGAAGCGGGCATGAAACCATGGACAGCGAGACGAGCACAAAGAAATACAGAATACAAAGAGACCTCTCATCTCTGTTCTCAGATAATGTGGGTTTGAGGAGATCAGCATGTGCACAGTTGACAGTGACAGGGACAGGGAGAGAGCGACCTCCTCAAAGGAGGGTGGTGGAAGGGACATAGCCCTGACCTTTCTTTCCTGGACTCATCTGTTCAATGCTGCCCCAGGGGCTACTTCTCAATATTTTTGCCCATGTTGAAGAAATGCACATTCCTGGTCCCCAAATGAGGAATACTTGGTCTGAGGTCCGATAGCCATCCAGATGACTGATCTCAGTGCTGTATGAGACAGGACCTCCAGGAGAGGAAGAGGGAGGGTCCCAGCGAGCCAAGGGAGGGCTCCAGGATAGCTCGCTTCATCTCCGTGTGGTTCAAGCTTTGCACTGTAATTTGTTTTTATAGGAAAAGCATGCACGAAAATGCTGCCCTGGACTTCCTAGAGGAAACAGGAGGCCTGGCTTAGGTGCTGCAGTCTGGATGGGCCCAGCCTGCTGCCTATTCCACAGGCCAGTTGCTAGAATAGCCCCAAGCTGGCCAGGAGGTCAGGTACAGCCAAGGGGAGGAGAACACAGACACACCCAGCAGAGTCTGCATGTGGGAGGTGGTGGAGAAGGGTACCTGGAGCACCTCTCACTGTGAAAAACTGTTTAAGACTAATTGCACTGAGTGGGCCAGCTGACTCCACGGGCTGGGATGTGCACACCTGCCCGACTCCCTATTGGCCATTCTTCAACTGGGTGGAGATGAACTCAGTACTGGGTCTGGGTCTCTCACAGCCCCTCTGCAGACAACTGATAACTTCTAAAAATAGCCACAGATATACCTGGAAAATGAGGAAAGCAAGGGGGAGACTAACTGTGGCTCTGAGGGAAGCCGGTCTCTCCAGGGAGGCAGAGAGAGTATGGAGCCAAGACAGACACCCTGAAATGGCTCTAAGTGTTAACTGCCTGTCTTTTAATGTGAATCCTATCCTGAAGCATAATACTTTGTGATAACCAACTTGTTCTTTATCAAATTCTTCTGAGAGAAAAATTATAAAGAGTAGATGGTTTTGTGGGTGAGATATTAGGAGTGTGTGGAGAGAAAGGAGATATTCACTTTTCGTTGTTCCATTTCTATTTACCATGATTTTGATTCACTGATATATTAAAGTCTATAGGGTTAATCTAGCCTGAGGGATAATTTAGTGTTTTGTAGTTATAGTGTTTCTCATAATACTTCTAATTTTATACCTATCTAAAGAGATTCTCCCTTTAATGTTATGCTAATTTGATTCCAGTTATTTTGATTGCTTTTACATCCAGTTTTAACATCACTTCCATTATTTTTTTGCCACATGCTAATTCAGACATGTTTGCATAAATGCTACCTGTTATGTCTAATATGTTACCTATGACTGACCTAGATGAATTTTTATAGATTTGACCTTACATTCAGAGCAGTGAAAATATGGTTGGGGGACATTTTATATTGAGTGCCCTGTCAACAGGCTCACTGCCTTTGTCACAACTCTAGGTCCTGAGTCAGTGAAACTCATCCGCCTCAATCATGCAGTAGGGCAGAGTCACTACTCAATAAGCATGTGGTGAACAGTTCATTGGTGACACAGAAGTGTCACTTCATAGGCTTGAGAGGGGGACAGTGCTTCACCAAGTTCTGAAGAAAAAGGGGTAATGTGGGTTTGGAAGGGTTACCTTTTCTAGACTTCCTGATAGAGCAGTGTTAGTGTTGGTGTGGAAGGAAGCCAGGGCTCAGAGGTCACAGCAGTGACTGGAGGAAGAGTTGGGTGTGAGCTGAGGTAGACAGTTCCACCTCCTGCGTCCTGAGGGTAGGTTCTCGATTTCATGTGAGGATGGCTCCGGCTGGCCTCCAAGAGCTCTGCTGTGGGCCTGACTCCATCCCAGGTCCCAGGTGGTTCTAACTCCCTAGCGTGAACCAACCTGCATATTGCAAGCCCTCCCTCATATCTTGGGACAAGTGGGTGTCAGGTGGCTCTCTCCAGTCCAGAAGGATGCAGGCTCAGAAGCTTTATTGGAGCAGGAGGTGGGTGGCATCTGTGCACAGGGGTTGCTTCCTGCCAGACCCTGGTTCCTGGAGGCAGGGCTGTGAGCTCTCAGTGCAGGCAGGGTGGCCAGGATATGAGACGACCAGTGAGGGGAGCACAGTATATTCTTTACATAATTGGGATCTGAATCCTTTATCAGGTGTGTGGTTTGCAGATTTTCTCACCCATTTTTTCCATAGGTTGCCTTTTCATTTTATTAAAGGTTTCTTTGGCTGTGCAGCTTTTCAGTTTGATGTGGCCCCACTTTATTTTTTGCATTTCTAAAGTAATTGTTAAGGCTGTTTAGAGAATGCTTCAAGTACATGTCACTTGTCGACTATGAAGTAGGAACATTCAACTTCAAAGCACATCTGCCTACTATATAAATTAGAAAATTGCCTGTTTAGCCCCAGTAGACTCAAGAACATACTTTACTATGAATAACTCTCATTACTTATTAAAATGGTTATGAGACAAACTCAATGTATTATGCTTCTTTACGGTGTTCATTGTGCTTCTACATATTAGATTCCTCTCCCCCCGCTCCACATTTTTCTTGGTCAACTTGAGAAAGGAAATTTATGACAACAGAATGAGTCCTACTGTGTTTAATGGCTTTTAAAGATGAAGAGAATGATCTCCAAGTTACTTCTGCATAGTTGAAAGGCTGCATTGTAATCAGCTAAATGAATATTTTGTACCTGCTTATAAAGTCGGGCTGGGTAAAAATAAGTCACATATGGTTTTCTTGAATTTTTATTTTACAGTTTTTATTCCATTTTCCAAGAATATGCTATTATTTGGTTTCATTGTAAAGATTAGAATGTTATGGTATTTGATATTCATTATTTTAGATATACTGGGTATGTAACTGTCTTTATATATATAATACGATATCATATACATGAGCATACAAACTCATATTTTGTATATAGTACTTTGAACATAATTCAAAATTTCTATTTTATATCAACTGCATTTTTTTACCTTGTGACTCTGCCCCCACTCATTTCTCCTGCCACCCATCCCCACCTCTGGCAACGACCAATCTGTTCTCTGTATCCATGAGTTTTGTTTTGTTTTAATTCTACAAATAAGAGAGATCGTATGGTATTTGTCTTTCTCTGACTTATTTCACTTAGTATAATAGCCTCTGGGTCCATCCATGTTTTCACAAATGGCAAGATTTCATTCTTTTTATAGCTAATAGTCCATTGTTTATGTGTATGTGTGTGTATCACAATTTCTTTATCCATTCATCTATCAATGATAAGTTGCTTCCATATCTTGGGTATTATAAATAACTGCAATGAACATGGAGGTGCATATATCTTTTCAAGTTAGTGTTTTTCTTTTTTTTTCAGAGAAATATCCAGAAGTGGAATTACTGAATTGTATTGTAGTTCCACTTATTAATTTTTGCTTTTTTCACAAATTAATTTCTTGAGGAAACTGCATATTTTCCACAGTGGCAGCACTAATTGGCAGCCCACCAAAAGTGCACAAGTGTTCTTTTTTCTCCATATCTTTGCCAACACTCGTTTTTGTTTTTTTTTTTTATTTTGATAATAACCATTTGTATTGTAGTTCCACTTATTAATTTTTGCTTTTTTCACAAATTAATTTCTTGAGGAAACTGCATATTTTCCACAGTGGCAGCACTAATTGGCATCCCACCAAAAGTGCACAAGTGTTCTTTTTTCTCCATATCTTTGCCAACACTTGTTTTTGTTTTTGTTTTTTTTATTTTGATAATAACCATTCTGACAGGTGTGAGGTGGTATCTCATTGCGATTTTGATTTGTATTTCTCTGATTAATGATGTTGAGCATCTTTTCATGTAAATGTTGGCCATCTATATGTCCTCTTTGAAAAAATGTCTTTTCAGATCCTCTGCCTATTTTTTAATTAGACTTTTTTTTTTTTTTTTTTTTGCTATTGAGTTGTATGAGCATTTTAAAATATCTTTGGGTATTAGTCCCTTATCAGACATATGATATGTAAATATTGTCTCTCATTCAGTAGGTTTCCATTTCATTTTGTTGATGGTTTCTTTTGCTGTACAGAAGCTTTTTCATTTGATGTAGTTCCACTTATTTTTGCTTTTGCTTTTGGTGTCAGATTCAAAAAATTATCACCAAAGAAATTGGATTAAACATGACAGAGTGCAAGATGTTCCCAGATCTCTCCTCTTGAAACAACAATAAGCTGAACATCTAAAACTCAAAACAAACAAACAAACAAACAAACACCAAAACTGCACAACAGCACGTCTGAGCATGGATTCTGTGCATCAGAGCTACCACAGGTCAGAGCCCCAGGTGTTGAGCAGTGGACTGGGAGAAATAAAGAAGCTGCCTTTTGCAGCCAGAGCTCCCTGTAGGAAGAGGAGAAGGGAAGAAGGAGCGGTAAGTTCTGTGAACAGCCCTGCCTGGGACTGCTGTGAGCTCCACGTGGCCAGTGGCAGTGTCCAGTCATCAGGGCAGAAGGCAAAGAAACAGGGACGACAGAAAAGCAGGGACAGCAGAGAAACAGTTGATTTTTACCAGCTGTGGTTGTAAAATAGAGCAGCCCCCATCCCCCAACCCAGAGGGGCTCTACTCCCATACTCTCTGAGACGGAATGCCGTGAAGGCCCAAGGGAATCTGAGCAAACGCTACCGAAACTGTCACTAACACTGAAAGGAACTGAGACTGAGGGTAGCAAGCATGATTAAACATCTAGAAAGAAAAAAAAGACATTATTAAGACTTTATATAGAGCAGAGATCCAAGAGACGTAGACACCACCTACTGGAAACCAAAAGAAAAACAACTTCTTTGTAACAGGCTAGGGACCATTATATAATAAATCTTTCTGGGGGAAAAAAAAGCAAAACACACTTCCATTAATGCCCAGGTGGAGAAATAGTCCATTAAACACTATGAACAACCAAAGTGACAAGGCATCTCAGAAAGAAAGAGAAAAATCTCCAGAAAATAAACTTACAGACATAGAAATATGCGACTTAAATGACAGAATTCGAGATGGTACTTCTGAAAAAACTCAGTGAGTTCTGAAATAAATCATATCAATGATTTCAGGAATTGAAAAAACAACTAGATGAACAGAATGAGTTCTTTAGCAAGGAGATCGAAACCCTCAAAAAGAACTGAATAGACCTCCTGGAGATAAAGAACACACTGCAAGAGTTGAAAAATGAAATAACAAGCTTGGGAAATAGAGTCGAGCAAATGGAGGAAAGGATCAGTGATATCGAAAACAGAAATCTAGAAATAAATCAAAAGGAAGAAGAGAGAAACCGAAGAATGAAAAATAATGAAAAAGAAATACAAGAACTAGCTGAGGAAAGGAGAGGAAACATAATAATGGGCATTACCGAAGGTGAGGAAAAGGAGCAGGGACTAGAAAGCATTTTCAGACAAATAGTTGACGAGAATTTCCCAAATCTAAGGAATGAGCTGGAGCTTGGAATTCAAGAAGTCAACAGAACACCTAATTATCTCAACCCAAAAAACCCTTCACCAAGACACATTGTATTAAAATTTTCAAAGATCGATAAAAACAGAATTCTCAGGGCAGCCAGGGAAAAGAAGACGGTAACT
>NW_011889138.1:353749-354087 GCF_000151845.1 Pteropus vampyrus | reverse complement strand
AGAATTCTCAGGGCAGCCAGGGAAAAGAAGACGGTAACTTATAAAGGAAAACTCATTAGGTTATCGTCAGACTTCTCAGCACAAACCTGACAAGCCAGGAAGGAGTGGAATGAAATATTCAAAATATTAAGTGAAAGGAACTACCAGCCTAGAATAATGTATCCAGCTAAGCTCTCCTTTAGATATGAAGGAGAAGTTAAGACCTTTCCAGACATACAAAAATTGAGGGAATTTTCCACTACAAGGCCTGCACTACAGGAAATTCTGAAAGGAGTCAGCTTACCTAAAATAAAATGACAAAAACAATACATAATTAAGAGTAAGGTGACTAACAGGCA
>NW_011889138.1:351784-353699 GCF_000151845.1 Pteropus vampyrus | reverse complement strand
CAGCTTACCTAAAATAAAATGACAAAAACAATACATAATTAAGAGTAAGGTGACTAACAGGCAAATAGAAGCAGAAGAGTGCAACCATTACTAAGAACAGAGCATTATCAGCTTCAATAATAAGAGAAGAATCTTTCTATAGCAAGATAGTAATGACCGTTCAGCATACATAGGGACAAATTGAGACAACAATGACTGAAAAGGGGAGGATTCAAAGATCCAAATTCGCAAAGAGGAATGGAGATAAGCCACGTGCAGAAGAAAATGGATGACTTTATGTAAATATAACTGTGTTTTACATATTCATAATGGTAACCACATGCCAAAGATTCAGAACTAAGGTATATAACATAAAACAAGAAGGACCCGAGGGAAAACCCTCAAAAGCCAACCAAAATAAAGGAAACAAACACAAGGACAAGAAAGCAATGGAAACACCGAACTACCAGAAAGCAAAAGATAAAATGGCTATAAGAAGACCTTGTATTTCAATAATCACCCTAAATGTAAATGTACTGAACTCACCAATAAAAACACGCAGAGTTGCAGATTGGATCAAAAAACAAAATCCAACCATATCCTGCCTCCAGGAGACACATCTCAGTTCCAAAGACAAATATAGACAAAATGAAAGGATGGAAAATGATATTTCAAGCAAATGGCATTCAGAGAAAAGCAGGAGTAGCAATACTAACATTGGACAAATAGACTTCAAAAAAGCTGTGGCACATATATACAATGGAATATCACTCAGCCATAAGAAGACATGAAATACTGCCATTTGCAACAACATGGATAGACCATGAAATAATCATACTAAGTAAAATAAGCCAGACAGAAAAGGTTGAAATCACATGACATCACTTATATGTGGGATATAAACCTAAAAGCAACAAATGAACAGGACAAACAGAGACTCGTGGACATGGACAATGGACTAGCGGTTACTAGAGGGGAGGGGGGAAGGGAAAAAATTAAAATAAAAATGTTAAAAGAGAAAAAATTAAAAAACCTTTTAAAAGTTTAATCAGAAATAAGTAAATAAATAGATAGATAGATAGATAAATAAATGATAAATAGTTGCTGCTGAATCTTAAAAAAAAAAAAAGCGATTACTAAGACCTATGTCAGATTACCATCTATGTTTTCATCTAGTTTTATGGTTTCAGGTCTTTCATTCAAGTCTTTAATCCATTTTGAGTTTATTTTTGTGTATAGTGTCAAAGTGGTCGGGTTTTATTTTTTTGCCTGTGGCTGTCCTGGTTTCCTAACACCATTTACTGAAGAGACAGTCCTTTCCCCACCGTGTAGTCTTCGCTTCTTTGTTGTAAGTTATTTGACCATAATGTGTGGGTTCATTTCTGGGCTCTCTGTACTGTCCTATTGATCTCTGTGTCTGTTTTTATGCCAGAACCATGCTGTTATGATGACTATAGCTTTGGAGTACAGCTAAAACCAGATTGTCTGATGTCTCCAGCTTTGTTCTATCAAGATTGCTATTGGTATTCAGGGGTTTTTATGGTTCTACACAAAATTTGGTATTCTTTTTTTCTATTTCTTTGAAAAATGCCATTGACATTTCGATAAGGATTACATTGAATCTGTAGATGGCTCTAGGTAGTATAGACATTTTAACAATGTTGATTCTTTTGATCCATGATCATGAAATATCTTTCCGTTTATTTGTGTCTTCAATTTCTTTCATTTAATGTCTGGAAGTTTTCAATATATGGCTCTTTCATCTTCTTCATTCAATTTATTCCTAGGTATTTTATTCTTTTCGATACAACTGTAAATGGGTTTGTTTTCTTTGTTTCTCTTTCTGATAATTTATTAGTGTATCGAAATTCAACAGATTTTTGTGAATTGATTGCATCCTGCAACTTGACAGAATTAGTTTATTAGTTTTGACAGT
>NW_011889138.1:350995-351734 GCF_000151845.1 Pteropus vampyrus | reverse complement strand
TTCTGATAATTTATTAGTGTATCGAAATTCAACAGATTTTTGTGAATTGATTGCATCCTGCAACTTGACAGAATTAGTTTATTAGTTTTGACAGTGTGTGTGTGTGTGTGTGTGTGTGTAGTCTTTAGAGTTTTGTATATATCATGTCATCTACAAATAGTGATGGTTTTACTTCTTTACAATTTGGATGCCTTTTATTTCTTTTTCTCATTTGAGTATCTGAAACAAATTAGTCTTAACTTTATCAGAACATGCTCAGTGAATATGATAAGGAGTTCTGGCAATACATATGTCTTTTATCAATTTCTAAAAATCTAAAGTGGCAGAACCATATACAAGCACTCAAACTAGCAAAAACATCAATTATGATAATCTACAGAACAGAATTCATGGGAATGAGGAAAGGATTGCACACTTTCACCACTGAATATGATGTCAGCTGTGGGTTTGTCATACGTGGCCTTTATTACATTGAGGTACATTCCCTCTATATTCACTTTGTTGAGAGTTTTTATCACAAATAGATGTTGAATTTTGTCAAATGCTTTTGAGATAATGATTTTTATGTTTCATTTTGTTAATGTGTACCATGTGAGTTAATCTGTGGATACTGAACCAACCTCGAGTCTCTGGAATAAATCCCTTTTGATCATGCTATATAATCTTGTTAATGTATTGCTGAATTTGGTTTGCTAATATTTTATCGAAGATTTTTGCATCTATGTTCATCAGAGATATT
>NW_011889138.1:342734-350945 GCF_000151845.1 Pteropus vampyrus | reverse complement strand
TTTGATCATGCTATATAATCTTGTTAATGTATTGCTGAATTTGGTTTGCTAATATTTTATCGAAGATTTTTGCATCTATGTTCATCAGAGATATTGGCCTGTAATTTTCTTTACTGGGGCGTCCTCATCTGAGTGTTTTTTGTTATTGTTGTTTGTTTGTTTGTTTTTAAATCAGGGTCATGCCGGCCTCATAAAATGAGTTTGGAAGAATTCTCCCCTTTTGTATTTTTTAGAAGAGTTTGAGAAGAATTGCCCATTTGATAGGGTCACCATGAAGAACTTTCGTTTGTGGGAAAGTATTTTGATTCCTGTTTCAGTCTCCTTCCTGGTGATGGGCCTGTTCATATTTTCTATTTCTTTCTGATTCAGTCTTGGTAGGTTGTGTGTTCCTAGGAATTTATCCATTTCTTCTAGGTGGTCCAGTTTGTTGGCATGTGATTGTTCATTTAGTTATTGGTCATTTAATAATTGTTAATCCTTTGTTTATCTGTGGCATCCATTGTAATATCTCCTCTTTCATTTTTTCATGTGTTCTACTGTGATCGTTATAATTATCCACTATTAATCATCATGTTTTCTATATCTCAAATCTCTAAGTACACATATTATAGTACAGAGAACATTTTGTTTTTTTTTTCTTTTAAAAAATCTTTTATTATGGGGGTCGTTCCATAGAGTACTGGTTGGCACGTCTGTTTTACACACAGAAGGTCCTGGGTTCGAGCCCCAGTGGAGCCACAGTCCATACCCCGGGTGCACCAGGCCCCAGTTGTGCCAGGCCCTGGGTGTGCGCCATGAGTGCGTGAGAGGAGACGCCCTGCCTTCAGAGATCCAGTTCTTAAGGGGAGACGGCAACATCCGTAGGTCAGGGGTGGAAGTGGGCGGGGGTGGGGGGAATTAAAAATAAAACTTTTGTTGTGGAAAATTTCAAAACTATATATAAATAGGGAAAATGATATAATGACCCCCAAATATCCATTGGTTAGCTTCAATAATTATCAACTTGTTTTATAGAGTCTATCTGAAACATGTTTTTACAATTCAATGAGTTTTTTAAATTATAGTTGGCATACAATAATATATTAGTTTCAGTTGTACAGCATAGTGATTAGAGATCTATATAACTCACAAAGTGATCACCCCACTAAATCAAGTACCCCTCTTCTTCCTTACATATTTATTACATTGTTAACTACTTTCCTTATACTATACTTTATATCTCCATGTCTATTTCGTAACCATCTATTTGTACTTCTTAATCCCTTTGCCCTTTTTCGCAATCCCCCCAACTCCCCTTCCATCTAGTAGCCCTCAAAATATTCTCTGTATCTATGAGTTTGTTTCTGGTTTTGTTGTTGTCATTTCTTTAGATTCCATGTGTACATGAAATCATGCAATATTTGTCTTTATCTGACTTACTTCATTCAGTGCAATACCCCCTAGGTCCATCAAGGCAATATCTTTTTCCATCTCCTTCCTTTTAGTCTGTGTGTGTCTGTCAATCTGAAGTGAGTCTCTTGTAGGCAGTACATGTAGGGATCTTGTTTTCTTATCCATTCTGCCACTCTATCTTTTGGTTGGAGCACTTAATTCTTTTCCATTTGAGGTACTTGTTGATAGGAAGGTAGTTATTCCCATTTTTTATTCATGTTTTTGATACATGTTTTTTCTTCTTAAATACTGGCTTTATGTTGATAAATTCCTTTAGCTTACTTTTGTCTGGGAATCTCTTTATCTGTCCTTTAACTCTAAATGATACCTTTGCTGGTAAAGTATTCTTGGTCATAGATCCTGAGTTTTCATCACGTTGAATATTTTGTGCCAAGCCCTTCTGTCCTGCATAGTTTCTTTTGAGAAATCAGCTGCCAGTCATATGAGTGCTCTCTTATAGATAACTAACTGCTTTTCTCTTGCTGCTTTTAAGATTCTCTCTTTGTATTTAACCTTTGGCATTTTACTTATGGTATGTCTTGGTGTGGGCCTCTCTAGGTTCCTGGTTTTTGGGACTGTCTGAGCTTCCTGGGGGTTTATGTTTATTTCCTTCACCAGGTTAGGGAAGTTTTCCATCATTATTTCTTCAAATATATTTTCAACTTCTTGTTCTCCCTCTTCAGGTACCCTTATGACATGGATACTTTTACATTTAATTGTGTCCCATAGGCTCTTTAAATTATTATTATAGTCTTGGCTCCTTTTTTCTTGACATTCTGATTGAGTGTCCTTGGCTTCCCCATCCTCTATAACAGTGGTTTGATCCTCTTCTTTATCCATATTTTTTATTCCCTCTAATATACTCTTTTTCTCAGATAATGTGTTCTTCATTTCTGACTGGTTCCCTTTTATAATTTCCATTTCTATTTTTATGTTTTTTATCTCCTTGTTAAAGTTCTCACTGATTTCATCTACTCTTCCCCTAAGTTCACTGAGCATCTTTATAATCAGTGTTTTGAATTCTGCATCCGTTAGATTGCTTGACTGCAATGATCTCTGTTCTGTTCTCTCATATGGTTTCTGCTTCTTTGTCTTCCCATTTTGGCTGCCTTTCTGTGTCTATTTCTGTGTACTAAGCAAAGCTCCTGAGTCTTCTGGTCGTATTAGTGTGGCTTTGTGTAGTGGTGTCCAGTGGCAGAGTCCTGAGAGGGGTTTGGCTATAGGCCAAGTTTAGCCCCAGCCTGTGCCCCTCCGGGCCACCTGTTAAGATTCAGCAAACAATCCACAGATGCTGTACTTATAGTCATTGAAGAAGCCATGCCAGAAACCGAGGCCAGTTGTCACCAGAGTGAGCCTTGGCATTGGCTCAGCAAGGCGTGCTGGACAACTGAATATCTCCTCTTTCATTTTTTGATTGTACTTATTTGAGTCCTCTCCATTTCTTTCATGGTGAGTCTAGCTCAAGACTTTTCAGTTTTGTTTATCTTTTCAAAGAGCTAGCTCTTAATTTCACTGATCTTTTGTATGGCCTTTTGAGTCTCTATTTCTGCTCTAATCTTTGTTTTTTCCCCTCTATTCTTCTAACTATAGGCTTTATTCTTTTTCTAGTTCCTGGAGGTGTAGAGTTAGGTTGTCTATCTGAGACTGGTAGATAACTGGTAGATAAATGAGGTAGACATTTATCACTATGAACTTCCATCTTTGAAATGCTCTTGCTGTATCTCACAAATTTTGGTGTGTTATATTTTAATTTCTCTCAAGGTATTTTTAAAATTTCTCTTTTGATTTATTATTTGACCTACTGATTGTTCAGTAGCATGTTGTTTAATCTTCACAAATTTTGACTTTTCCAGTTTTCTTTGTGATTAATTTCTAGTTTCTTACTATTGTGTTCAGATAAAAATGCTTCATATGATTTTGATCCTCTTAAATTTATTAAGACTTGTTTTGTGGCCTAACATATGATCTATCCTGGAAAATGTTTTTGGTGCACTTGAGAAGAATGTGTTTTTTGTGGTTTTTGGATGAAACGTTCTGTAAATATTTAAGTTCATCCAGTTTACCATGTCATTTAAGACTTATGTTTCTTTACTAATTTTCCATCTGGATTATCTATCCACTGATGTAAATGGAGTATCAAAATTCCCTATTATTATGTTTCTGTCTATTTCTCTCTTAGTATTATTTTTATGAAATTTATTGCAGTGACATTGGTTAATAAAACTACTATAGATTTCAAGTGTACAATTTTATAATACATCGTTCATATTTTAATACATTGTGTATTTGCCACCCAAAGACACATCTCCTTCGGTCACCATATATCTGACCTCCTTGACCCTTTTCTACCTCCCCCGTCCCCACTTTCCCTCTGGTCACCACTAAACTGTTGTCTGCATCTGAGTTTTCGTTTGTTTGTATATCTCCTTCTTTTGTTGCTTTCTGTTTTATATCCCACATGAGTGGAATTGTATCATCCTCAACTTTTTCTGACCTACTTTGCTTAGCATGATAGTCTCAAGATCCATCCATGTTGCAAATGGTAATATTTCATCTTTTCTTATGGCTGAGTAATATTCCATTGTATATATGAACAACCTCTTCTTTATCCAATCATCTATCAGAGGACTCTTTGGCTGTTTCCATGTCTTGGCCGCCATGAATAATGCTACAGTGAACACAGGGGTGCATATGTCTTTATGGATAAACATTTTCAATTCTGGGAGGTGGATACCCAGAAGAGGGATTGCTGGGTCAGATGGGAACACTATTCTTATTTTTTTTTTTTGATATTTCAACATAGCTCAAGTTACCCTCAAATAACAAAAATAATTGGGTAAATACTTAAAACAATAGGGAAATGAGATGAAAATGTAAAAGGTTTGGAGCTTACAAATCAGTTTAGGATTCTGCCTTAGCCAGTCTACTCAGGTGTTAGTTGACAAAACCTCTCAAAGGATCAAGCATAAAGTTAGCCCCAAGCACAGGCCATCTGACTAAGAATGGAAGAAGAACTGTGAACCTTTGTTGTACAGAAGTTAGATAGCAGTAACTTCACATACAGAGCAGATAATTCAGCAAGACCTCGTCTTTCAACTGTTGGTCAATCAGCGACTATTTGCTCAGTGCCCAGGAAGGTGTCAGAATAGGTATTAGTGGTAGCTAACAATGAGAGTTGATTCTATGTCAAGTCATGCTCAACTGCTTCACGTGGACTATTTGGTTCCCAGATTCACACCGTTAGAAAAGCACCATTACAGATGAGGACACTGAACACAGAGAAGCTAGATAACTCGCTCAAGGTCACACAGCAGTAAGAATGGGGTTGGAGTATGAAATCAGGACATGCCAATATATGCTTCTCCTTAAATTTATCATGCGACCCAGAAGCACCACTTCTGGATATATATCTAAAAAAGAAATAAAAACATCCTTGTACATGAATCTATATAGCTAGCTCTATTGCTCATAATAGCCAAAACATAGAAATAATTAAAATTTCCATTAACTGGTGATGGCAAAGGTGGAGGGATTATGCAGACATAACTAAATTATAAATCACATGGTTTTGAATCTCCATGACTGTTTTGTAACTGCCAATTTGTACTTCTTAATTCCTTCCCCCTTTATCACTCGGCCCTCCCATCTGGCAACCATCAAAATGTTCTTGGTATCTATGAGTTTGTTTCTGTTCTGCTTGCTTATTTTGTTCTTTAGATTCTACAAGTAAGTGAAATCATATGACATCTGTCTTTCTCTGTCTGACTCTACTCAGCACAATTCTCTCTAGGTCCATCTGTGGTGTTGCAGATGGCAAAATGTTCTTTTTTATAGCTGAGTAATGGTCTATTGTATATGTATACCACCTATTCTTTATCCAATCATCTATTGATGGACACCCAGGTCACCTTCATATCTTGGCTATTGTTAATAATGCTGCATTGAACATATGAATGCCCATGTCCCTTTGAAGTAGTGTTTTGGGTTTGTTTGGATAAATACCCAGAACTGGGATTACTGGGTCCTTTGTCTCTTGTTATAGCTTTTATTTTAAAGTCTATTTTGTCAGGTTTGAGTATTGCTACCCTAGATTTTTTGTTTATATGTTTCTATTTTTATGAAATATCTTTTTCCATTACTTTACTTTCGGTCTGTGTGTGTTTCAATCTGAAGTGAATCCATTCTTAGTTTCGTGAGGAACCTCCATTCTGTTTCCCATAGTAGCTGTACCAATTTACATTCCCACCCGTAGTGAACAAGGGTTTCTTTTTCCCCACAAAACCTCTCCAACACTTTCTATTACTTATCCTGTTGATGACAGCCATTCTAAGAGGTGTGAGGTGGCATCTCATTTTGGTTTTGATTTGAATTTTCCTAATGACTGGTAAAGTTGAGCATCTTTTCATATCTGTTGGCCCTTTATATGTTTTCTTCTGAGAAGTGTCTGTTCAGGTCCTCTGACCATTTTTTAAATTGAATTGTTTGTTTTTTCGTTGAGTCATATGAGTTTTTTATATATTTTGGATATTAGCCCCTTATCAACACTGTTGTTTTCAAATATCTTCTCCCATTCAGTTGGTTGACTCTTTGTTTTGTTGATAGTTTCCTTTGCCGTGCAAAACCTTTTTAGTTTGATGTCGCATTTGTTAATTGTTTTGTTTCCCTTGTCCTATAGGTCAGAAAAAATATTACTAAGAGAGATGTCAGAAAATGGGGTGAGGGGAGGAATTAAAGAGCGGGGAAAAAGAGATATCAGAGAGTTTACTGCCTATGTTATCTTCTAGAAGTTTTATGGTTTTGTTTCTTATAAAAAAAAAAATCTTTAATCCATTTTGGGTTTATTCTTGTATATGGTGGAAGAAGGTGGTCCAGTTTCTTTTCTTTTTTTTGCATGTATCTGTCCTGTTTTCCCAATACCCTTTATTGAAGAGACTGTCTTCACCCCATTGTATATTCTTGCCTCCTCTGTCATAGATTACTTGACCACATAGACGTGAGTTTCTTTCTGGGCTCTTCTGTTCCATTAATCTATGTATCTGGTGTTTTGTGTTTTTGTTGTTGTTGTTGTTTGTTTGTTTGTTTGTTTGTTTGCTAATCCCATTTTGTTTTTTATTTTATTTTATTTTTTTTGTTTTGTTTTGATGACTACAGCCTTGTAGTACAGTTTGATATCAGGTAGAGTGATACCTCCAAATTTATTCTTTCTCAAGATTACTTTGGCTTTTCGGGGTCTTTATGGTGCTACATCAATTTTAGGATTATTTGTTCTAGTTCTGTGAAAAATGCCATTGGTATTTTGATAGGGGTTGCACTGAATCTGTAGATTGTTTTGGGTAGTATAGACATTTTAATAATATTAGTTCTTCTTATCCATAAGCACAGTGTATGCTTCCTTTTTTTTGTATCTTCTTAAATTTCTTAATATCATAACTTTCTGAGTATAAATCTTTTATCTCCTTGATTAAATTTATTCCTAGGGTTTTTGTTTGTTTCTTTCTTTTTTGGATGCAACTGTAAATGGAATTGTTTTCTATGAACTTCCCTCTTCGGACTGCTTTTGCTGAATCCCAAAGATTTTGAGTCGTCGTGTCTTCATTTTCATTTGTCTCTAGTTATCTTTTGATTTCTTTCTTGATCTCATTGCTAACCCATTCATTGTTTAGTGCCATGTTATTTAGCCTCCATGTGTTTGTGCATTTTTCACCTTTATTGTCATCGATTTCTAGTTTCATACCATTTAGTCAGAAAAGACGTTTAATATGATTTCAATCTTCTTAAATTTATTGAGACTTGTTTTGTGGCCTAACGTGGTCTATCCAGGAAAATGTTCCATATGCACTTGAGAAGAGTGTGTATTCTGTTGCTTTGGGGTGAAATGCTCTAAAAATATCAAATCCATCTGGTCTAGTGTGTCACTTAAGGCTGCTATGTCCTCATAGATTTTCTGTCTGGAAGATCTATCCTTTGATATGAGTGGGGTGTAAAAGCCCCCTCCTACGATTGTATTACTGTTGCTTTATGTTGGTCAGTATTTGATTGATATATGTAGGTGCTCTTGTGTTTGATGCATAAATGTTTGCTAGGATTATATCCTCTTGATGGAATGATCCTTTTATCATTATATGATGTCCTTTTTTGTCTCTTATTATCACCTTTGTTTTAAAGTCTATTTTGTCTGGTATGCGTATTGCTACCCCAGTTTTTTCTTTATTTTCATTTGCATGAAATGTCCTTTTTTTATCCCTTTACTTTGAGTCTGTCTTTCGATCTGAAGTGTGTATCTTGTCAAGAGCATATACATGGGTCTTGTTTTCCTTATCCATTCAGCCACCCCATTTCTTTTGACTGGAGCATTTAGTCTAATTACATTTAAAGTGATTACTGATTGGTATATAGTTATTGCCATTTTATTATTCATATTTATGTTTTTTTTCTTCCCTTAACGAAGTCTCTCCAACATTTCCTGTAATACTGGCTTGGTGGTGATGAATTTCTTTAGCTTTTTCCTGTCCAGGAAGCTCTTTATCCGTCCTTCAGTGCTACATGACAGCTTTGCTGGGTAGATTAATCTCAGTTATAGGTCCTTGCTTTTCATCACTTTGACTGTTTCGTGCCAGTCTCTCTGGCCTGCAAAGTTTCTGTTGAGAAATCAGCTGACAGTCTCATGGGACCACCCTTGTAAGTGACTAAGTGCTGAGATGAGGGTCTGTTTCAGTGTCTACATCTGAGTCTGTAGATTTAGATCCTGTCACCAGGTGTGTGGACAAGTACGGTTCCATT
>NW_011889138.1:340283-341719 GCF_000151845.1 Pteropus vampyrus | reverse complement strand
GAGGGATTTGTTTACAGGGGTGAAGCCGGAAGCAGGGTTTCCCCTGGATCCCCATATGTTCAGGCAATAGGATGGACAGCAAACACCACTTTTTCTAAGCCTTTTTCCATATTCACACAGCCTCTTAGAATGATTTGGCCATATTTAGAGCTTTTTATCTTTTGCACGTTTTCGATCTTCCTAACTTCTTTAAAAAATGGCATCATGTGGACATAATTCCCTATAGTTTTCTTAACTGGGACAGTTGATAGAAATCTCACTCTGTTTTAAGATTTTGGGCGGCAGGGAGTAAGGGAACTAGGACACATATTCACCTAAAGGGAAACTTCAGTGGTACCAAGTCAATAAAATGTTCTCATTCCCACTCCGTCTCCCAGACTTTTTGCCCAGAGACAAACATTATCATTTTTTTGACCTATCCTTCCAGATACTGAGTTTATACATGTGTGTATGCGTGCACCTTAGCCTTAATGTCAATAAAATAGCAATGAGGCCCTCCTATAGCACCCTTTTAGGTGCTGTGAATATGAATCAGCAGGACCAAGTTCCCTGCTCTCAGAGCATGACAGAAAGTTTTGAGTATCTTACCTTTGGACATCTCTTCTATTTTGAGAAACCCAAAGTCCCCATTTTGTTTTTCCCCCTGATCTGGTCCACCAGGCATCAACCACAGTCTGTCCCCCTTCTAGGATACACTGTTTTTATCTGGAAACTGGACACCTAGGATGAATCATGGGGCAGCTATGGCCCTAGGCAGGAACTGGAGAACCTCAACGGGTTCATGTGTGAGCAGCCGCTCATTCTCACAAGGTGGCCCCTGGCTGGACTGCGTCCTTGGCAGCACCAGCAGCTTCTTTGTGTGCCGGATTTGCAGGCCACGGAAGGTGTGCCTTCACCAAGTGTGACCGCAGGGACGTGGAGACTCCAGTTGGGAGAACTGGTGCCTTTGTTCATTAATTCTGCTATAAGGGAGTCTGCCTTCCCCCTGCCATCTACTTATTTGTTATTTGTTTTGGTATGGACTTGGGACCTTATTCAAAGGGTTAAAATCCACTACCGTTTTTATTTAATGAGGCACTCACACTGGCCCAGACATGGCTGAGTCTCTGTGTTCCGCTTCAATGTCCTGTTGATCTGTCTCCTTATTTTTGTGAGCGTCTTCCCACTTTCTGGCACAGGTAACTGTTGCAGATTCATCTTTCACCTTCCTTGCCTCAGCTCTGGCATTAACCTTCTCTTCCAAGAACTGTGGCTTGCTTTTTGGTGGTCTGTATAAACCATACCTAAGTGGTAAGTGTATATATCAATACTAGGAGTCATTTTTTTCTAGGTTTTCTCCTGAAAAAAAGTAGAAAATATGTGTGTGTGTATGTATGTAAATACAGACATATGTATATACTTAGCAATTTACATATATAATGTATACAGAAGTATGT
>NW_011889138.1:334805-337328 GCF_000151845.1 Pteropus vampyrus | reverse complement strand
TACTGTATTTGCTTATTGTTTCTAGTAATGTTCTTGTGGAATCTTTAGAGTTTTCTATATAGAGAATCATGTCATCCGCAAATAATGACCGTTTCCTATTTGGATGCCTTTGATATCCTTCTCTCGTCTGATTGCACTTGCTAGGACCTCCAATGTTATATTGAATAACAGTCGTGATAGTGGACAGCCTTTCTTTGTTCCTGATCTTAGAGGAAAGGTTTTTGTTTTCCACCATGAAGTATAATGTTGGTTAAGGATTTGTCATATATGACCTTTATTATGTTAAAATACTTCCCTTCTATACCGATTTTGTTAAGTGTTTTGATCATAAATGGATGCTGTATCTTGTTGAAGGCTTTTTCTGCATCTATTGATATGATCATATGATTCTTATTTTTTAATTTGTTTATGTGGTGTTTCGCATTAATCTATTTGCATATGTAGAACAATCCATGTACCTTTGGGATGAAGCCCACTTGGTCCTGGTGTATATAATCTTTTTAATATGTTGCTGTATTCAGTTCTCTAGTATCTTATTTAGGATTTTCGCATCTGTGTTCATGAGAGATTGGTCTGTAGTTTTCTTTTTTGTCTTATCTTTACCAGGTTTTGGTATCAGGCTAATATTGGCCTCATAAAATGAGTTGGGAAGTGTTGCTTTCTCTTTGATTTTTTGGAAGAGTTTGAGGAGAATAGGTATTAAATGTTCTTTGAATGTTTGGGTGAATTCACTGGTGAAGCCATCTGGTCCTGGACTTTTACTTTTTGGTAGGTGTTTGATGATTGCTTCAATTTCCATACAGCTGATCACTCTATTTAGATTTTCCAAATCTTCTTGATTCAGTTTAGGATGATTGTATTTCTAAGTACTGGTTCATTTCTTCCAGGTTATTAAATTTGGTGTTATATACTTTTTCATAGTATTCTTGTATGAGACTTTGTATTTCTGCAATGTCAGTCTTAATTCCCCTCATCATCCCTGATTTTGTTTATTTGTGTCCTTTCTCTTTTTTCTTTATTGAGTCTAGCCAGGAGTTTGTCAATTTTATTAACCTTCTCAAAGAATCAGCTCTTTGTTGCATTTATTTTTTCTATTGTTTTTTGTTTTCAATTTCATTTATTTCAGCTCTAATTTTGATTATTTCTTTCCTTCTGTTATCTTTAGGCTTCATTTGTTCTTCCTTTTCTAGTTTTTTAAGATGAAGCATTAGGTTGTTTATTTGGGTTTGTTCTTGTTTTTGGTGATAGGCTTGTAATGATGTGAACTTTCCTCTTATGACTGCTTTTGCCATATCTCAAAAGTTTTGATATATTGTACTATCATTATCATTCATTTCTATGTATGCCTTGATCTCTCTTTTTATTTCTTCCCTAACCCAGTTATTTTTCAGTAGCATGTTGTTTAATCTCCATGTATTTGTGGTTCTTCCTGCTTTCTTTTTGCACTTGATCTCTAGTTTCAAAGCATTATGATCAGAGAATATGGTTGCTATGATTTCAATCCTCTTATATTTGTTGAGGCTATCTTTGTTTCCCAGTATGTGGTCAATCCTTGGGAATATTCCATGTGCACTAGAGAAGAATGTATAAGCGGCTATTTTGGGATAGAAGGCTCTGTAAATGTCAATTTTGTCCAGTTGATCTAATGTGTCACTTAAGAATGTTATTTCCATATTGTTCTTCTGTTTGGTTGATCTGTCCATATCTAACAGTAGGGTATTTAGGTCCCCTACTATGATAGTGTTTTGGTCTGTTTCTCTCTGCTTTTCTCTGAATGCCATTTCGTTGAAATATCATTTTCCACCCTTTCACTTTGAGTCTATGTTTGTCTTTGGAGCTGAGATGTATCTCCTGGAAGCAGCATATGGTTGGGTTTTGTTTTTTGATTCAATCTGCAACTTTGTACATTTTTATTGGTGAGTTTAGTCCATTTACATTTAGGGTGATTATTGAAATACGAGGTCTTCTTATAGCCATTTTATCTTTTGCTTTCTGTAGCTCGGTGTTTCCATTGCTTCCTTGTCCTTATGTTTGTTTATTTTGTTTGCTTTTTGTGGGTTTTGCCTCTGATTCTTCTTGTTTTATGTTATGTACTTCGGTTCTGAATCTTTGGTGTATGGTTACCATTATAAATATGTAAAAGATCATTTATACACATATACACACACACACACGCACACACACACACGCACACACACACATACACACAGTTGTCCATTTGCTTCTGTGCATGCCTTATCTCTATTCCCCTTTGTGAATTTGGATCTTTCAATTCTCTCCTTTTCAGTCATTGTTGTCTCAATTTGTCCCTATGTATGCTGAATGTTTATTACTATCTTGCTATAGCAGTTCTCTTATTATTGAAGCTGATAATGCTCTGTTCTTAGTAAGGGTTGCACTCCTCTGCTTCTATTTGCCTGACAGTCACTTTACTCCTAATTATGTATTTTTGTTGTTGTTGTTGTTGTTATTTTGTTTTAGATGAGCTGACCCTTTTCAGTATTTTCTTTAGTGCAGGCCTCA
>NW_011889138.1:297655-333820 GCF_000151845.1 Pteropus vampyrus | reverse complement strand
CCTTGTAGATGTTTAATCACATTCACTACCCTCAGTCTCAGTCTCTGTCAGTGTTAGTGACAGTTTCAGTAGTTTTTGCACAAATTCCCCTGGGCTTCCATGGTGATCACTCTTGGAGGGTATGGGAGGAGGGGCCCTCTGGTTCAGGGCATGGGGGCTGTGGCTCAGCCTTGGTTTTGCAATCACGGCTGGTAAAAATCAGCTGTTGTTTTTCTGCCTTCTGCCATGATAACTGGGCCCTGCCGCTGAGTGGAGCTCACAGCTTTTCCAGGCAGGGCTGTTCAGGGAACTTCCCGCAACTTCTCCCCTCCCCCTCCTCCTACAGGTAGCTCTGGTGACTGCAAGAGGCAGCTTCTTTATTTCTCCTGACACCCAGGGTTCTGACCTTTGGTAGTTCTTATGCACAGAACCCATGCTCAGACATACTGGTGTGCAGTTTTGGTGTTTTTTGTTGAGTTTTAGATGTTCAGCTTATTGTTGTTTCAAGGAGAGAGACACCTGGGGATATCTCTCACTCTGCCATGTTTCTCCAAACCTCACTAAAGACAGAATGTAATACTATTCCCCATTGAAATTTTTTTTAAAAAAATGAGGAATCTCCACAGTTTGGCCACAAGGTTTATGTTATTGTTTTGAGTCTTTCTCTCCCCATCACTCATTTCTCCGAGTCTCTCCCCACTGAGTCACATCTTAGATTTCTCCACTAGCAAGTCACTATGTCTGTTTCTCTCCTAAACCAATCTATCGCTAAGTCTATCCCCCGAGTCTCTATATCTCTGAGTCTCTCCCCTTCAGAATCCCTGTTTCTCTGAGTTTCCTCCCAAAGTCTCTATATTTCTGAGTCTCTCTCCCGATTCTCCTTATCTGAGTCTCCCCACCCACAATTATCTGTAACTGAGTCTCCCTCTACCCAAATCTCTATATCTGAGTCTCTTCCCAAGTCTCTATATCTCTGAGTCTATTGCCTGAGTCTCTGTATCTCCAAGTCTATCCCCAAAGTCTCTATGACTGTCTCCCCTCACTGACTCTCTAAATCTGAGTCCATCCCTCGAATCTCTATATCTCTGAGTCCTCGCCAGTCTCTATCACTAAGTTAGTCCCCCATGTCTCTATATCTGAGTCTCTGTTGCCCCCAAGTTTCTATGACTCTCTCCCCCAAGTCTCTCTATCTCTGTCTCCCCCACTCCACTGAGTCTCTATATCTCTCTCTACCCCTCCCGAGTCTCTACATCTCTGAGTCACCCTGCTCTGAGTCTTTAGATCCCTGAGTCTCTCCTCCCTGAATATATCTGAGTCTCTCTGTCTTTGAGTATTTCACTACCAAATCTCTATATCACTGAGTATACCTCTGAATATAACTCTTAGACTCCCCCACAAGTCTCTCTCTCTGAGTATATCTGAGTCTCCCTCGTCTCTGAGTCTCTCCCAATGAAACTGTGTCTCCCCACCCCCCATTTCTATATCTCTGAATCTCTCCCTCCCAAGTCTATTTCTCCCCCCATAGAGTGTCTATATCTGAGTTCCCACCTATTTCTATATCTCTGTCTCTCTCCCCTCCCCAAGGATCTATATCTCTTTCTCTCTCTCTATCTCATTATATTCACCAAGAGTCTCCCCTGCCCATCTCGGAGAAGAAGACTCAGATACAGAGAATTGGAGGAGGAGACTCAGAGCTTTAGAGACACGGTGGGGATGGGGAGACAAATCTAGAGACTGGGGGATCAGACAGAGACTTGGAGGAGATAGACTCAGATATAGAAACTTGCGGGGGGAGCCAGCTATAGAGACTTGGGGGATAGACTAAGTGATACAGAGACTCCAGGGGTGGAGGAAGATACCCAGATATAGAGACTTAGGGGAGAGATTCAGAGATATAGCAACTCAGTGGATAAACTCAGATTTAGAGAGTCGAGTCAGGGGAGACTGAGAAAGAGATTTGGAGGTTAGACTCAGAGATGCAGAGAATCAGAGGAGGGACTCAAAAATATAGGGACTCAGAGTGGGGAGAGACGGAGGTATAGAGACAGGGTGGGATAAGACAGAGATGTGGGGGGATAGACTCAGATATAGAAAAGGGGGTAGAGAATCAGAGTTATAGGGACTCCAGAGAGAGACACAGTGATAAAGAGACTCGGGTTGGGGAGACTCAAATATAGAGACTTGGGAGATACCAGCTAGCCAGCCTGCCTGCCTGCCAGGCGTTAATGTCCCTATTTGAATAACTGGATCATTGGTTGATTAATTGATTAATTGGTTAATTGGATAATTTTATCTGGCTAGCTTAAAAAGAGAATGTTCTGGAAGGTTGTGGGTCTTGCTTACAGAACAGTGAGGAAGACCAAGAAACCAGCATGGACCATTTGGAGGTCTGGCAGCACAGATAGACTTCAACTACTTCATTTCTTCTGTTTCCCCACTTTTAAATTCGCATTCAGTGAGGGCATGTATAAATAACTCACTGTGGGAGAGCACTTCATAAGGTGGAGAGGATGGCTGAGTGCCATCTTGGAGGCTGGCTACTAACTACAATCAGTAATGGTGATGGAGGGGTTGTGGAAGTAGAATCTCAGAAATGGATTATTTACAATAAGATAATGAACATATTCATCACCCTCAAAAAAAAAAAAAAAACACAACAACAACAACAAGTAGATTCTTCTCCAAAACTTCCTAATGAAAGCACAGCCCAACCCATAACTTGATTTCCACCTTGTGAGACCCTAAGGAAAGAACCTCGTTGAACCTACCTGGTCTGACATCTCAAATCGTGAGATGATAAATGAGTGTTGTTTTAAGCCTCTAAGTCTGTAGTAGTTAGTTACACAGAAATAGAATGCTAACTCAGAAAGGACCATGGAATCTCAATTAGACAAGGAGGAACATAAAGTCAGGTAGTAGTCTAAATGTGCCAATAAGGTCACAGAATTATGTGTGTGAATTGTGTGCATGGAAAGGATGGAAAATTTGAAGGGACAGGGGCTAGTGATGAGAACAAGGACTATTGATATCAAGATTTCAAACATAATGCAGTTTCTGATGGTGACAAAATCTGGATAGATAGATTGGTAGATTGATGGATGTATAGATTGATAAATATATAGTTGGATGGGTGAATGGTTGGATGGACAGATGGATGGACAGTCGTATGGATGGATGGATAGAGGAAAAAAAGAATGTTCCTTTAGAATAAGATATTCTAAACTGATCGGTTGTTTAGAAATTTAAAAGGCAAGGAAGTTCATCTTTCATCTCTAATCTCAAATAAAAGAAAGATGAAAATTGAGTTAACTGCATGAATTAATATTCTTTTAATTGCTTAAGTTAAATTGACTGAAAAAATCAGTTTTGTTTTTCTTTGGAAAACTTTTCATATTTTCAACCATAATACCTCTAAATTTTTTTTAAAGTTCTTCAAATGTGGTTATAGTCCAAGAAAGTATCAAAAGTTTGGGCATTTTGTTTAGCTGTACCTTCAAAAAAAAAAAAACATATTCAAGTATCAAAAGTTTGGGCATTTTGTTTAGCTGTACCTTCACACAAAAAAAAAACTCTTTAAAAACAAAACCCAGCAAACATACAAAATTTCAACTAAATCATACCCAAGAATATATCTCAAGAACTCAGTTCATGTTTGTAAACTGAATAACTGAAGTAACAATAAGATCTAAAGTGGCATCAGAATTAATACTAATTAATAAACACGACTTTAAAATATATCAACAATCTAAAAAGGAAATACTCTATCCATGAGTTATGACGAATGTGAACTTATATATGTTTACTTAAAAGATGGAATAAACATCCATCCTGAACCCTTAAGAGCAGTTAGCCCTGTGTTGTCTGATTATGTCAAGAATCTTCAACTATTTCTTCCCATTGACCAAATAACTCTGCTGCTGGGGATTCTCCATAAGGTTGGAAGTAGCAAAGCACAAAACAATAGGTATACATGGATTTTTGTGTAAAAATAGAAATGAGTTGAAAGTTCAATAAGCTCTGAATGGCAAATACATTCTTATGTATCCATACAATGAAAATTTAAGCTGTCATTATAAGTCATGTCTCTAAAGAATATTTAATCAGAGTATGGGCAGTGCTGATGAAATAATGTTAAATGAAGAACATGATATGCATATATGAATTTTGCCTGTTTTGTTTGCTGCTGTATCCCTGGCACCTGAAACAATGCTTTGCACATAAGAGGCATTCAGTTAAAAATTGTTGAATAAGTGAATAAATAATGGCATGCTCACAATTTCATTAAAAGTGTTTTTCATGAATATATTTGCATTGAAAAACATGGATGAAAATGTTCCAAAATATCTACACATAAATTATTAAAATTAATCAGACACATTGGCAAGATCGAAGGATAAAGGGGTAAATGTGACATTTAGCAGAAGCGCTTAGGGTGAACATCATCATCTTATTCCCAACATCACAGGAAATGTTTTCAGTACTTCACTGTTGCTTTTGATGTTTGCTGAAATTTGTTGCTGGTTTCCTAAATTTTTTCATCATTAATGAATGAAGGTGATATCAAACTTTTTTTTGTTTCGGTCCTGACGAGTCATCTTGGTCATGATGTGTTATCCTTTTATACATTGTTGGATAGAATGTGGCAACATTTTGTTTAGAATTTATATGTTTATTTATGATGAGATAGGCCTGCCACTTTCAATCAAATAAAGCCTGGAAGGCTAAAAATAAAAAAGACATCCCCATCTTTTGATAGGGAATGAGTGATCAAGAAGAAGAATCCATTAGCATTTTCACATGAGGCCCAGTGGCCATATGGACCCTCAGCTCCCCAGAAATCCATGGAATTTTCATTGAGTTAAATGCCAAGCTAGACTCCAGGCAGTATACGCACCCAAGTATCTAAGGAATGGAACGAGATTGTGGAAGTGCCCATTTCCACACCTAGAACACCTAAGTAATAGCAATTTGTTTTTGTAAATTGTCATCTCTAGATTCTCTTATTAATGTGCTTTTCCCTAAACTGGGAGCTATCAGGGAGGGGCTGACCAATCTTGCAACCTCATTTATTTTGCTCTTAAGTCCTTCAACTGATTGGATGAGGCCCACTCACAGTATGGAAGGTAATTGGCTTTACTTAGTCTACTGATTTAAATATTGATCAAATCAACAGAATACCTTCACAGCAAAATCTCGACTGGTACTTAACAAATGGGGAACCATAGCCTAGTCATGTGGACTCATAAAATACATATATATGTATAGAGAGAAGAAGAGAAAAAAATTATTATAATATGTAATTCATTGATATTACAAAATATTTACATAAAATTTATATTTTAAATATATAGAAAATGTATTATACAAAATATATCACATGAAATATATGATCTATATTATAAATTAATTGATGTTGAACCCAGACTGATACACAGGCCTAAGTTGATGTGATCTGATCTAGGAGAGAGAACTATGTACACAATATTTTTGAGACGCACATAGGCACTGGGAGAAGATGAAGTTGATTCAGTGGGACTTGCAGATGGATTGGAGGCAGAGACTCCAGAGAAGGAGATAAATGAGGAACCACTTCTGGGTTTTCGTCAACTTGGTGGATCTCAATGGCATTTACTGATCTGGGGCAGCCTGGAACAAAGTGGGTGAGATCAAGGTGGTTACTGTCATCATCCGAGAGCTGTACGGGGCAGTGTGGACCGTTCTGGGGGCAGCAGGAACAGAGGAAGAATTGAGGAGATGTTAGTGAGAGACAAAGTGAGAAGAATAAAAGCACAGAGAGCTTGTGCTTAGGGAAAAGGAACAACTAGGACATTTTATTGTCTCTCCAGTGGCCAGATGAAACTCAGCTCAAAAATCGTCAACAGAATTTTCCACTGAGCTAAAGGTCAGGCTGGATTCCAAAATTTATACACATCCCATGTAATTAAGGAAGGGGAAGGTTTCTCTTAGGCACAACACAATGAAGACAGTATTCCAGACATATCTGCTTAAAATCATATTTGCCCGAACACCCACCTGTTTTGCAAATTATGCCTGGACTCGATCCTCCACCAATTTTCATCCAAATTTTGAAAACTGACAACACCGAATTCTTTATTTAGAAGTGTTTATCTTGGTGTTCGCCATACAGTAAGGGCTCAGTTAAATGCTTCTGGAATCAATTACCCTGATGTCATCAAGGAAGGAGTGAAATGGGTTTTTTTTTTTGCATTAACTTGTACCTTCCTTTTAAAAATATATTTTATAATTACCTAAGAACAAATCTATACGTACATATGTAGACACATATGCATAAATAAAGTTGGATTGACAAACTTGAGTAAAAGTTTACCTTCATTGTTATCAAAGTCATCTCTTTTCACCTCCTGAAGTATCCATGAAGCAGCATGATTCTAGGCTCCATTTTACAGGTGAAGAAACTGAAGCTTGAAGAGATTGTCACATAACAGCAAACAGCCGCAACCACTTTGCTCAGCTAACACCCCTTCAGCTGCATCTCCACCTCCTGACACTGTATTCTTTAATCACGCTCTCTTCGTAATCTCACATAGGCCAGCAGCTTTGATCACAAACATGCTGATGGCTCAAAAATGCATATCTGGGTTAGACAGCCGGAATAGGGTTGTCAGATTCAGCAAATAATGATGTAATGTGTCCAGTTAAATATGAATTTCAGATCCATAACAAATAATTTTTAATAAACTTAATTTTAGAATGAATTTAGCTTTGGAAAAAAGGTGCAAACGTGGTGAGAGAGTGCCCAGTACCCCAAACCAGTTTCTCCTATTAGCTAGCGCCTTACATTAATATGGTTGATCACAGCTAATGAACTAATATCGATACATTATCATTCACTAAAGTCTATACTTCATTCACAGTTCCTTTGTTCTCACCCAATGTCCTTTTTCCATTCTTAGACTCCATCTAGGACACCACATTACATTTAGTCGTTACATCTCCTTGGGCTCCTCTTGGCTGTGACAGTTTCTTAACCTTCTCGTGTTTGGACTGGGATTATGAGTTTTGAGGAGGAAGATCACAGAGGAGAAGTGCCATTTGTATCACACCACAAGGGTACATACTGCTGATGTTGACCTTGGTCACTGGGATGAGGTGTATTTGTCAGGTTTCTCCACTGGAAAGTTATTCTTTTTCTCTCTATTTCTACACCGTCCTTCTTTGGGTGGAAGTCACCAGGCACAGCCTGCAGTTAAGAAGGGGAGAGTTAGGCTCCACCTTCTTCACGGAGGTTTGTCTATATAAATTATTTGGAATTTTTCTGTACAAGAAATTTGTTCTCTCCCCAAACATTTTTTTAGTGTGTCTATGCATTATTCAAGACATACTTGAGCTAAAAACTTATATGTCATTTATCTGAAATGCAAATTTAACTGAGCATCCCATATTTTATCTGGCAACCCTACCTGGGACCCATATATTTATCTGCGTTTTTGACATCTTCAACTTTTATTTCTAATAGGCAAATCAAAATGACAGTGCCGATGTTAAGATGTGTAGATGTTGCCATCTTGGCTCCCTCCCCATCATTTATTGATGTTCCCCAAAATTGTGGCTATAGTGTGCCTTTTTTTTATCACAAATCTGAGACATGCCACATGGGTTGCACTTATGATTAAGCAAGGGTTAAAAAGGCAAATGTCTACAGGCAGAGCTGAAGAGCGGCTGTAAGGCACAGGCCAGCTGGGGCCCATACCACTGGTCAAGGCCTCACTAGGATTTGTTAGTGCCCTACAAGTTGTTAGGTATTTCAAGGGTCAGGCACATAGATGGCCTATGGAGTTGGCAGAGTTAAAAGATAGTAGAATGGGGCAGTGGGTGTAGCATGGCGTTAAATCTCATACTATAGTGTGGGGTTTCTCAACCTGGGCACCACATTGCCCTGAGAAGCCCTTGCTCCAAATAATACAGATTTCTTTTTTCTTTTTTGTCCTTTTTCATTTTTCATCCTTATTTTTTTCTTCTTTTGAAATAAAGATTTCATCGTGCAAGGAAGAATTAAAGTCATCAACATATGGGTTGAGTTAAGAGCCCATTGGGACATTTGCATAAATTAATGTCTGTGTAATTTATGAGAACAATAACTGCATTCCTGAAGACACACATGCCTCCTTTATTTAATTACCTTGCCTTTAAGGAATGAGCCTGTGCCTGTGAATTTCTATGTCAGTTGCTCTGTGTTGCCACCTAGTGGTGGTAGAAGCCAACTAAAAAAAGAGTCTTTGTAAGTGTCTCCAATGGAAAGTAGACTGGTTTGGGGTTATCTTTCCAACCCAGGGTTCTTCCCTGTTAAATCAAGTTCCCACAGATAGACAATTTTCTGATTCCTTAATCATTGCTTTTACCCTTGTTAATGTTTCTTAAATTTGATTTGATTTAGATATTTAATTTGATTGTTTTGATGCTTTTTCATATATGTATACACTTGTGAAACCATTACCACAATCGAGATAGTGGATATGTACATCATCCTCAAAAGTTTCCTCCTGCCCCTTTTTAACCCTCCTCCACACCCTCCCACAACTCCGTCCCCAGAAAAACACTACAGATTAGTTTGCATTTTCTAAATTGTTATATGATACATACTTTAAAATATTTTGATTTTTTAATTATAGTCGACATTCAGTATTATATTAGTTTTAGGCATACAGCATGGTGGTTAGACACTTATGAAGTGATCCCTCCGATTTGTCTAGTACCCACCTGGCACCATATACAGTTGTTACAATACTAATGACTATATTCCCCGTGCCGTACTTCAGGAGTCCCCAACCTTTTTGGCACCAGGAACCCGTACTCCTATGAGAATCTAATGCCTGATGATCTGAGGTGGAGCTGAAGCAGTGATACTAGGGCTGGGGAGCAACTGCAAATACAGATGAAGCTTGCTCTCTCTCTGGTCACTCACCTTCTGCTGTGAGGCCTGGTTCCTAAAAGGCCAAGACCCATACTAGTCCGCAGCCCGGGGGTACTTTACATCCTCGTGACTATTTTTACAACTGTTAATTTGTACTTCATCCCTTCACTCTTTTTAAAAATTTTATATTATTAGTTTCAAGTATACAGTACATTGGTTAGACATTTTTATAGCTTATGAAATGATCCCCCGATGGCTCTTTCTCCCCTCTGGCTCTACACATAGCCATTACATTAGTCCTGACTACATTCTTTATGCCATGCTCACCATCCCTTTGACCCTCTATCAACTCCTAATTTGTCCTCCTTTAACCCTTCACCACTTTCTCTCAGTTCACCTTTTTTCACTCAGTCCCTCAATCCCCCTCCTATCTGGCAACCATCAGTTTGTTCTCTGTATCTTCGAGTTTGATTCTGTTTTGTTTGTTCATTTATTTTATTTTTTAGATTCCATATATAGTGAAATCATGTGATATTTGTATTTCTCTTTCTGACTTATTTCACTCAGCACAATACTCTCTAGGTCCATCCATTTTGTTGCAAATAGCAAGATTTCCTTCTTTTTATGGCCAAGTAATATTCCACTGTGTATATGTACCACATCTTCTTTATCCACTTGTCTACCAATGGGCACTTAGATTGCCTCCATATCTTGGCTATTGTATGAGAAAATTCATGCTGGAGAGAGTTTATGAGTGCAATCCATGTGGCAGTTCCTTCATCCGGAAGAAAAATCTCATTCAACATAAAAAAATCCATACTGGAAAAAAAATTCTGTGAGTGTTTGGAATGTGGGAAAGCCTTCAGTAGCAAGTTAAATTTTGTTAGACACCAGAGAAAAATTCACCACAGGTGGGAATCCCATTTACATGGGAGGCCACAGTCAAACTCCAGGGAAGAAAATGTGGGATGCCTTCAGTTATTGCTTAGCCTGGAACAGCCACTCAGGAATTCATACTGAAATGGTCCGTAATGTGAAGGCTGCGTGTGTGTGAGGGCAGAGAAGCTGGACATGTTATATGAGCAGATCAGGAGAAAATGTGTGATGTAGAAATTTAGAATGAATGAGACTGTGAAATGGAAGCAGATAAGGGAAAACTTTGGAAAGAAAGAGTCCCCTGGAGCTCGGGCAGATTCATGGACATGTGAGTAGTGAAGTTACACAGAGCTGCACATCGCAAAGCGGATCCTGTTTACAAAATGAGCAGAGTTGGTCTATGGCCATGCCATCCTGAACGTGCCCGATCTCGTTTGATCTCAGAAGCTAAGCAGGGTCAGGCCTGGTTAGTACTTGGATGGGAGACCACCTAAGAATATCAGGTGCTGTAGGTGTAAAAAAAAAAAAAAAAGCAGAAGACCTGAATAGACATTTTCCAGAGAGAACATACAGATGGTCAGTAGACATGTGAAAAGATGCTCAACATCACTAATCATCAGAGAAATTCAAATTAAAACCACAATGAGGTATCACTTCACACCTGTCAGAATAGCTATCATCAGTAAATCAACAAACAACAAGTGTTGGTGAGGATGTGGAGAAAAGGGAAACCTCATGCAGTGTTGGTGGGATTGTAAATTGGTGAAACCACTATGAAAACAGTGTGGAGGTTCCTCAAAAAATTAAAAATAGAACTACCACACGACCCAGCAATTTCATTTCTGGATATTTATCTGAAGATATCCGAAACACTAGTTTGAAAAGACAGATACACTCCTATGTTCATTGCATCACTATTTGCAATAGTCAAGATATGGAAGCAACCTAAGTGCCTATAAATAGATGATTGGATGAAGAAAAGATGGTACATATATAATGGAATATTATTCAAATATCTTGCTATTTGCAATGACATGAATGGACATAGAGGGTATTATACTAAGTGAAATAAGTCAGTCAGAGAAAGACAAATACCATATGCTCTCATTTACACATGAAATCCGAGGAACAAAGTAAATGAACAAACAAAACAAAATAGAAATAGACCCATAAATACAAAGAACAAGGTGATGATTGCCAAGGGGGAGCAGGGTGAGGGAAGTAGAACGTAAAAAAAATAAAAAATAAAGAAACCTTGCCTAAAAAAATTAAAGCATCATATGAGAAAATATTTCAAATAAAAAGAAAACACAGAAAAACAAAGGAAGCCCTGTGCTTGGAGTTTAATGCTCTGTGCTCATCATCTTGAAATCATTAATAATTTTATCCTTGAATTTATGTTTTGTAAGTAAAGTTTAATGGAACAAGGGAGCATGCACCAGATGGGCTTAGATCCTGGAGTCAGGCACAGGGCCACCTCTTGCCACCTCCCTAAGAGAAATTCCCAGCTACCTACTCCCTAGTACCTGCCCAGTGACTGCTGCCACTTTCTGTCACTGGCAGGGTCTGAGTACATATCTGGTGTGGTTTGTGCCCCCAGGTGCCTGTGAGGGTCAGCATTCACCCTGCAAGTAACATCATTAAAGAGCAAAGAAAAACACATCATGACGGGGATGGCAGAAGGAGGAGTGGGAGAGAGCCAAGAAGACAGACAGAGACAGAGAGGTAGCATGGAAGAAAGGATAAAAAATTTTTTCCTGGCCTTTTGAGCCACGCTTCTCTTGCTTAGGCCCACTTCCATGTCTGGAAGTGTACTTTCCCTTCTAATAAAACTTTTATTTTCTACTGTAAAAAAAAAAAAAAAAAGATTTTTTTTTTCTGCTTTTTGAAAAAGATACTCCACATTGTGTCCTGGACCCTGCAAATTATGGACCCCCTCTTGCCTAGAGCAACAGGGCAAAGCCAGGTCCTCTAAAAGTCAGCCCAGCAGGACAAGAACCCAGTAGCTCCATGACAGGAGGAGCCGGGAGCCATTCCTCACAACCAGGCCAGCAGTTTCTGTAGAGAGAAAGGCGTTAGTTGAAGTTTCATGGCCAAGATGATGGGAGACTGAGGTGAGCCTGGGGTTCCAGGTCTTTCATAGAGAGAAGGAGAAAAGACAACAGGAAGGAAGGAGCCGATGCTTTTGGGAGGTTGCTGATCTCTTCAGAGTAGACCTAGCTCCAGGGAGCAGGTGGGAGCCCAAGGAAACTTGTGAGAGGGGAACAAGAAAGAGAATTTACCTGGAAAGGAAAAGTCAGCAATAATATAAAGCAGGGGTCCCCAACTCCTGGGCCACCGGTCTGTGGCCTGCTAGGAACCAGACTGCACAGGAGGAGGTGAGTAGCAAGCAAAAGAAGCTTCTCCCATATTTGCAGCTGCTCCCCAGCACTAGCATCACTGCCTCAACTCCACCTCAGATCATCAGGCTTTAGATTCTCATAGGAGCACTGGTCACTGGTATCAAAAAGGTTGGGGACCGCTGACATAAAGGATGCTGCCCTGCACTGAAAAATACCAGCAGATTTCTCCCAGCTCTCAGAGGAAGTTACAATTGTCCCTACTCATTGCCAATTAACCTCAACATAAAAAAAAAGAAGAAGAAGAATCAGTGGCTCCTGTGTGACTCTGCCCCCCGACCCCTACACACTCCTGGTCACACGCCTAGACTGTGTCCCCTCAGTACTTTCTCCATTCCCAGCTGCGTTCCTTGTTCCAACTTCCAGGTCACCTCAGGTTTGATGGGGTATGCTTCTGTTCAGGGAAAACACTGCAGAGCTTGAGGTTGTGTGTAAGTGTAAGCATTGTGTGTTTATGGGAGTTTGTGAGTGAGTGTGTTGTGTATTTGTGGGTGTTTATGAGGGTGTTTGTGTGAGGGGTGTTTGTGTTTGTGAACGTTGTGAATGTTGTGAGTGTGTGTGGGCTGTTGTCTGTAAAGGTGTGTGTATGAGTATTGTATGTGTTGTATGTGTATGGGTGTTTGTCTGGATGTTTTGTGGGGATGTGAGTGCTGTGTGTGTGACCATCGTGCAGAGGTATATGTATGAGTGTATTTGTGAATGTTGTATGAGTGCATTGTGTGAGGGTGTTTGTGAGGTTTGTGTTTGTGTGTGAGAATCTGCTATCAGTTAAAGTGGTAGGTTGGGAAGATACAGCTTCAAGGAGCACCCAAGAGCAGTGATCCAAACACAACAAAGAAATACTGCATCCTTCAGAAACATGGCGGAGTGAGAGACGTCTTCAGATCTCTCCACTTGAAACAACAATAAACTGAACATCTAAATCTCAACAAAAAACACCCAAACTGCACAACAGCACATCTGAGCATGGGATCTGTGCGTAAGAGCTACCACATGTCAGAACCCTGAGTGTCAGGCGGTAGACTTGGAGAAATAAAAAAGCTGCCTCTTGCAGAGGCCGGAGCTCCTTGCAGGAGGAGTGAGAGGGGAGAAGTTGCAGTGTCTTCCCTGATCAGCCTGCCTGGAAGTGCTGGAACTTCTAGGAACTGGCAGCAGGGCCCAGTCATCAGGGCACAAAGCAGAGAAGCGGGATGGGACCACAGAGAAACAACAGTTGATTTTAACCAGCCGCAGTTGCAAAACCGAGGCTGAGCTGCAGCCCGTAACTCTCAATATAGAAGGCCCCTCCCCCCATAACCTCCGAGACCTATCACCACAGAGCCCCAGGTGAATCTGAGCAAATACTGCCAAAACTGTCGCTGACACTAACAGGGACTGAAACTGAGGGTAGCAAATGTGATTAAATATCTACAAGAAAATAAAAAAGACATTTAGGCATTATATAAAGCAGGGATCCAAGAGGCTTAGACATCACCTATTGGAAATCAAAAGAAAAGTGCCTTCTTTGCAGCAGGCTAAAGAGAGATCTTTATATAATAAATCTTCTTTCTGGAAAAAAGCAGAATACATTTCCATTAATGCCCAGGCAGAGAAATAGTCCATTAAACACCAGAAACAACCAAGGTGACAAGGCATCTCAGAAAGAAAGGGAAAAATCTCCAGAAAATAAACTTACAGACATAGAAATATGCGACTTAAATGACAGAGAATTCGAGATGGTACTTCTGAAAAAACTCAGTGAGTTCTGAAACAAGTCATATCAACAATTTGAGGAATTGGAAAAACAACTAGATGAGCAGAGCAAGGAGATTGAAACCCTCAAAAAGAACAGAATAGATCTTCTGGAGATAAAAAACACACTGCAAGAGTTGAAAAATGAAATAGCAAGCTTTAGAAACAGAGTCGACCAAATGGAGGAAAAGATCAGTGATATGGAAGACAGAAATCTAGAAATAAATCAGAAGGAAGAAGAGAGAAACCGAAGAATGAAAAATAATGAAAGAGAAAAACAAGAGCTAGCTGAAACCATCAGGAGAGGAAACATAAGAACAATGGGTATTACCGAAGGTGAGGAAAAAGAGCAGGGACTGGAAAGCATTTTCAGACAAATAGTTGACGAGAATTTCCCAAATCTAAGGAATGAACTGGAGCTTGGAATTCAAGAAGTCAACCCAAAAAGCCTTTCAACAAGACACATTGTATTAAAGTTACCAAAAACCAATGACGAAGACAGAATTCTCAGGGCAGCCAGGGAGAAGAAGACAGTAACTTATAAAAGAAAACCCATTAGATTATCCTCGGACTTCTCAGCACAGACCTTGCAAGCCAGAAAGGAGTGGAATGAAATATTCAAAATATTAAGTGAAAGGAACTACTAGCCTAGAATAATGTATCCAGCTAAGCTCTCCTTTAGATATGAAGGAGAAGTTAAGACCTTTCCAGACATACAAAAATTGAGGGAATTCTCCACTATGAGGCCTGCACTAAAGAAAATACTGAAAAGGGTCAGCTCATCTAAAACAAAATAACAACAACAACAACAACAAAAATACATAATTAGGAGTAAAGTGGCTGTCAGGCAAAAAGAAGCAGAGGAGTGCAACCCTTACTAAGAACAGAGCATTATAAGCTTCAATAATAAGAAGAGAATAGCAACAGCAAGATAGTAATGAACATTTAGCATACATAGGGACAAATTGATATAACAATGAGTGAAGAGGGGAAGATTCAAAAATCCAAATTCGCAAAGGGGAAAGGAGATAAGGCACGCGTAGAAGAAAATGGATGACTGTATATATATAACTATCCTTTACATATTCGTAATGGTAACCACACACCAAAGATTTAGAACTGAAGCACATAACATAAAACAAGAAGGACCAGAGGCAAAGCCCACAAAAGGCAAATAAAATAAAGAAAACAGAAACACAAGGACAAGAAAGCAATGAAAACACCTAGCTACCAGAAAGCACAAGATAAAATGGCTATAAGAAGACCTCGTATTTCAATAATTACTCTAATGTAAATGGACTGAACTCACCAATAAAAAGGCACAGAGTTGCAGAAAGGATCAACCATATGCTGCTTCCAGGAGACACATCTCAGTTCCAAAGACAAATATAGACTCAAAGTGAAAGGGTGGAAAATGATATTTCAAGCAAATGGCATTCAGAGAAAAATGGGAGTAGAGGTACTAATATCAGACGAAATAGACTTCGAAATAAAAAAGGTAAAGAAAGATACTGAGGGACACTTCATAATGATAAAGAGAATCATGTACCAGGAAGACATAACACTTATTAATATCTATGCTCCCAATCAGGGAGCCCAAAAATATGGAAAGCAATTGCTAACAGAGCTAAAGAGAGAAACAGACCAAAACACTATCATAGTAGGGGATCTAAATATCCCACTGTCGGATATGGACAGATCATCCAAACAGAAAATCAATAAGGAAATAACATCCTTAAATGACACATAGACCAATTGGACAAAATTGACATTTACAGAGCCTTCCATCCCAAAACAGCTGCTTGTACATTCTTCTCTAGTGCATATGGAACATTCTCAAGATTCGACCTCATAGTAGGACACAGAAATAGCCTCAACAAATATAAGAGGGTTGAAATCATAGCAACCATATTCTCTGATCATAATGCTTTGAAACTAGAGATCAACTGCAAGAAGAAATCAGGAAGAACCACAAATACATGGAGATTAAACAACATGCTACTGAAGAATAACTGGGTCAAAGAAGAAAAAAAAGAGAGATCAAGACATACATAGAAACGAATGATAGTGATAGTACAACATATCAAAACTCTTGGGACACGGCAAAAGCGGTCATAAGAGGAAAGTTCATATCATTACAGGCCTATCACCGAAAACAAGAACAAACCCAAATAAACAACCTAATGCTTCATCTTAAAAAACTAGAAAAGGAAGAACAAATGAGGCCTAAAGTTAGCAGAAGGAAAGAAATAACCAAATTTAGAGCAGGAATAAATGAAATTGAAAACAAACAAAAAAAATAGAAAAAATAAGTACAACAAGGAGCTGGTTCTTTGAGAAGTTTAATAAAATTGACAAATCCTGGCTAGACTCAATAAAAAAAAGAGAAAGGACACAAATAAACAAAATCAGGGATGATGAGGGGAATTACACCTGAAAATTATGTAATTGTATTAACCAATGTTAGCCCAATAAGCTTAAAAAAAAAAAAAAGAAATGCTTTTTTTCTTGGAGGACGAAGCTTTTCAGAGCTCAGGGCCAGGACTGGAATGAAGAGAGAGGCCCAGGCCAGCCGACTGACAGAGGCCGCCATTCTCACAGTTCTAGCATGAGCCCTGAGCCTGAGGTCTCCTTAAACTGCACCTGTGCCCCTTTGTGCCTCTCCCCAGCCCCAGTCCTGCCATGAATACACCCAAAACAAAAAACACCTAAAAGCCAAGGCTAGGGAGGCACACAGGTGAGCGCCCATTCATTTCAGGCTTCAGCTTTGCATCCCCTGGCCAGGAAGCTGTGCTCACTCACGGAGACTATGTGGCTATAGCTCTCTTGTGTCACATCCCTGTATAGGTTTCTCTGTTCAGGGCTCAGCTGTTGCCACTCCTCCTGGGTCAAATCCACAGCGATGTCCTCAAAGTTCACCCTTCCCTGTGACAACAGATTCCCAATCAATATACAGATGCCACTGAGCCCTGAGGCCTGGAATACAGGGATTTGTTTCCATCAAACCACATTTGAACCATATGTACTATTCACTGCATGCTATATGCTGGGGGAAAATCAATTATAGCTGAAATATTGTGCTAGCAAGTCCTAACCTTACAGTTCACTCATGATATCACCATCTTTCTCTGCCTTCCTACACTCAGTATCCAGTCCCTCAATTTTCCCTCTTGGCTCTTTCTCAGACTTATCCAATTATTTTCATCTTCTTCATCCTTCATGAATCCACACGACCATCTTTTACTTAGAAGAAGGCAATAGCCTCCAAATTTTTCAAGTTACATCTAGACTGACTCCTTCTGATCTACCATAGTCAAGAGTGGAAGCTGAATAGTGTGAGCCCCAACTTAGTGGCTTTCCTTGCTCTGGGGAAAGAGTATCCATCCTTTACATGGATCATGGCATCTGGCTTTGTCTACTACATTCCTACTTGATGCCTGGGTCACTCCACACTCCCCTCTTTGTTCCAGCCCTATTGGGCTTTTATCAGCATTTTATTGCTGCCAAAATGTCGAAAATCACACTTCTAAAAACAGCTCTTTAGTTGGCAACTGAAAATCTTTTTGCCTTTAAGAGTTGGCTGTGTTTGGCTCACACACACACACTTAAACACATACTCACACACATGCTCACAAAAATGTCCATACACACACATTGTCTCAGACAGGACAATTTTGTATTGGCACGTATGTTCCAGACTGCTGAACTTTAAAAATTGTGAGGGGAAAATAAATTTAAATAAATAAATATATAAAAAATGTGAGGGAATTACTATCTGCACATCTGCATCCAATTTGTCACTGGTCCTTGGATTGCTGTAATTTACCTCGATTCTGACTTTTATCAGTTTATGAATTTTCAGCTAATTGTGCAGTTTCATGAAAACTCTTCCAAATGTACACAGGACAAAATTTTTAAAACACCGATTTAAAAAAACAGATTGGGGTGATATGCACACAGTGCTATCATATCTGGGGCTCAGCAGTAGACCAGGTGTGTGAGGGTAGTGGTCAAGAGCTGCTTTTGCTTGACTTGAAATGTTTTAGAGATTTTTTTTTCAATATTTTCAAAGAAAATTTAAAGATGCTACAATAGAATTTTTCTTTTAATTTTTTTCAATTACAGTTGACATACAATATTATATGTTTCAGGTTGAAATGTTTTAGTTTTGATAGGAAAGGAAACATCAGAGTGTGTGATGTTTTAATAAAGGTATAGAAGAAAGGAAAGAGTAAATTATACCAAAATGTGAGCGGAGTTTACTTCTGAGCAGTGGGAATGTGGGTGACACGTTTCTTTGCTTGTTTTGATGATACGGATTCTTTAAAAAACTCACCTGGAAATTGCTCATTTATTGTTCTTTTTGAGCCAAGACAGTCTTGGGATGGAAGATCAAAAGGAAAATGGAAAACAGCCTTGAAAAAGCGGAATTTCTTTGGAGCTGCCTGGACATCCAGTGTAGAGGGCTTCACACATTCAACTTACCTTACTAGGACCCTTCAGAAAAGGCCTCATTTGTACTTTTGTACCTCAGTGACCCCTGTCTGAACAGTGCTGACTTCACTGTCCCCCATTCTACTGAGTGGTATATATGTATAGAATTCCCATGACTCATCACAATTTATGTAGCTCTTGGACCCTACTTGTAATAATTTTCCTCAAAGCAAATAATTACAAAAGTGCAAGAAAAGAGTGAAGTATAAGAGATCTCATTACCAGCTTACTTTCACATCAAACAACTGGAAGGAACTTAAACATCACAATGTCAACCACATACAAATCACTCCAGGAATCCACCTTACATGCTTCTCACATGTCACAGAATTTTCAAAGGCACAGTTGCAAATTGAGCCTGACTGATTCCAATGGTCCCTAAACTTGCCAGTGTGGGTGGGAAGGAAAGCCACGCCCTCTCATTCCCAACCTCAGACCAGGCGCCAACACAAGAGGGACAAGTCCTGAGGTGGCGCCTTTCCTTAATTTCTGCCTCATCAGAGAAGACCTGGTCCCTGTGTTACCTGTAGCTGTTCCAAAGTCTCCCAAACCGTACAGTTTTCCCCAAAGTGCAAAGCAACACACAGAAAGTAGGCAACCAAGGCCACAATCACCCACAAGATGCTGGGTTCATGAGGGCAGCAAGAACCCAGGCAAGTAAACTCAGGTATTATGCGAATAAATGTCCTTTGCCTCAGAGACATCAGTTTATGAAGGCATCTTATTTTTGTCTTTCGTTTTTCTCTGGAGATTAAAAAGAGAGCATTGCAGAGAGGAATAGAGTTTAAGTTTGGAAGGGAATGTTTGGAGGATCCTCTGATTAAATCAGACCTTCCTGATGATTGATTTGTTCTCTAGAGTATCCATTTCTAGCAGAAAAATACTATTTTTGCATAAATACATTTTATGTACTAGTATATGTTAAAAAAACAAACAACAAACAACAACAACAACAACAACAACAAACAACAAAAGCAAACAAGGTGGCCGGGCAGGGTTTCCTGTAGGAATGAAAGATTTGGTTACTCTTAAAATTTATTAAGTGAGGTGTTTACTGCCAGGTTAATTAAATTTTCTTTTCTTTTTTTTTTTTCAGAACACAATAAACACCTTTATTCTAGGAGCTAAGACAGGAGGAGGATTTATTTGCCTTTCTGGACCTTGATTTTCCTCAGATAGAATTCCAGCTCCTTGCTCTCTAGCACATAGCCATCTGCTCAGCCACGTTAGCCTGGTCTTGAAGCAATGCATGCAAGAAGCTTGCCCTTCTGGAACTGCTCCTCTAGAAGACTACTGATTTTGACATTCTTTTTCCTTTCATCATATTTCTTCTGAATTTTATTTGATCATTTTTTTGTTTAAAATCTCTTCCTCCTCAGGAGTCAGCTTGGCACCCTTCTTGAGGCCCAGGGGCAGTGCATACTGGGATTCATACCACTGTCAGCCACTGTCAGCCCAGTGTGCTGTCAATGAGCACATAGCAGTTCTTTACTAGGGTCTTGGTGCAAACCAGTTCATTGTTGGATGCATCGCAGACAACATCAATAATCCTTGTTTTGCATGTACAACACTCAGAGCCCCAGGAGAAGTTCTTCATGTCCAGCCTCAAGGCACAGTACTTCTTGCTGCAGCCTCAAACCCCGACTGTGTGTATGTGGTGGGGCCAATCTTAGTGTTGGCAGCGGAGCTTCCTAGCTCATATTTTTGCTTCTTGTGGGAGGGCTTTATCTTGCCCATGATCTTGCAGCGCTTGTGCCAGTTGTCCCAAGAGATGCCCATGGAAAGAGCTCATTCATTTATTTAAAAAAGAGAGATGCAAAAAAGATGAGTTCAAAATTTTAGGATACAAAGAGTAGATGTTATCACTTCATATAAACAAGTGTTTTTCGACTTTGGCATTACTGGTATTTGGACCAGAAGTTTACAGCAGTTTCATTTATCATTTCAAAAAGTTGGAAGCAACCAAGATATCCTTCGGGAGGTGAATGGATAAATAAACTGGTTCATCCAGACAATGTAATATTATTAAGCGCTAAAAAGAAATGAGCTACCAAGCCATAGAGGGACATGGAGGAAATTAAATACATATGACTAAATGAAAGGTGCCCAACAGAAAAGTCTGATACTGTGTGATTCTAACTCTAGGTCATTCTGGAAAAGACAAAACTCTGGAGATAGTAAAAAGATTAGTTGCCAGGGTATGGGGATGATGAACATGCAGAACGCAGAGGATCTTTAGTGCAATGAAAAAACTGTATGATATAGTGGTGGATACATGTCATTATACATTTTTCCAAGTTCATAGAATATACAATACCAAGAGTGACCCTTAAGGTAAACTATGAACTTTGGGTAACAATGCATGTTGATATTGAGGGATGCAATACATGGTTGGGGGCCAGGGGTATATGTGAAATCTTTGTACCTTCCAATTTTATTGTAAACCTAAAACTTCTCTAAAAAATAAAACCTTAAAAAATAACAGGAGTCTGGGGAATTAGTCGGAGGAAGATGGTGGACTAGGTAAAAGCAGGATTCGTCTCCCCCTAGGACCGCATTGAAATTACAACCAAACTATAAAATAACCAACGTAGAGAATCACCTGAAGTCCAGCTGATCATAACACCTACATCTGATAATATAAAAGAGCCACATCGAAGCAGGTAGGAGGGGCGGAGTTGTGAATCAGGGCTTGACCATGGCGGGTGGAAGATCTCCGGGAGGGACAGCAAGGCTACAGAGGCTCTCCTGAGAGAGAAGGGGGTCCTGGTCTCATTTGGAGGCTCTCCAGCACAGGGTCCCAGCCCAGGGAAGAGGAGATTCCAATAATTCTGACCGTAGAAACTGGAGGGGATTCCAGCCATTTGGGTAAGATGGAAGACAACTGAACTCCTAGACGTCCCTTTGAAGGACCCAGGCAAAGGCTTTCTAACTTGCGGATGCTCACCCGGGACACGGCGGTGGGTCAGAGTCTCGCATGGTATTCATTCTGAAAAGGTCTCCATTGCCTGGCATCTGAATGAGGGGTAGAAAGGCAGCCACCATTGTGCCTTAGTCTGGCCCCCCATCTGGCAATCTACAGACAGTACCAGTTTGACCATGCAGACTCTCCTACAGGCCATTAGGAACCTCTGGTCTGAGAGCGGCTTTTCTAATCCCAGCAACGGCAGCCAACTGCTGTGAGCCACGTTTCAGACATAAGGTCAGCCAGATTTCTGCTGCCAACATGTACTTGAGCAGATGTCGGGGACCTGTGGGCTAGTCCCAGACAGCAGCTGGCCTTGCTGTGATCTGGGAACTTGCTGCAGGAACTTAAAACAGTTACCAAATCTGCAGCAAGTCTAAGGCTAAACTGATCTGACTGCCATTGTCTCTCTGAGACCCCGTCCCACCCTACCCACGAATTGCCCCAGGGGGCCCATTGACAGTGAACTGCCACAGTTCTGCCTTTCTTCTCCCCTAATCTCCTAATCCACACAGGCAACAAACTTTGGCTGGCACAGGGTGGGCACTCCACGGAAATCAACGACAGGCAGACCTTTGATGCCTGCAAAAGTTGCAATATTGTGTCCGGGTAGCACAGGGATCTGTGGGAATGCCCCTAACAGCAGCTGGTCTCACTGTGATCTGTGTCTACAGCAGGAATGCCCAGGCACAGAAGTTGCAGCAAAACCAAGGCTGTATTAGCCGAACGGACTTTGTCTCACTGAGATCACACTTCGCCCAAGCCACAAAGTGCCTGCAGCCCATTAACAAGCAGCCTCTTGTGCCCTGCTTGGCTCTAGGGTTGAGCAGTTAGCACAAGCCAGCGCAGTGACCACATTTCAAAGAAAATAGTTTTGGACAGACCACTGCTGCCTGTACAAGCTGTGATGTGATATCTCTTAAGGGGATTGCAGGAGTCTGTATTGGCCTGACGGTCCTTGACTCCCTGAGCTCCTGCCCTATTCAGTACACAAAGTGCCTGCTGCACATTGATAGGCAACTGCTCCTGCTCTGGGGTAGCGCATTTAGGCCCAGGGTGGGCAGCAATTGACCTTACTATGAGTGGAAACTTGTACAGCGAACCACGGAGACAGCGAGGGCACGTACACTGACACTGCAGTTGCAGGGGGAAATTTACTCACTAGACCCAGGAGACTCCCAAGGTCCCTGCACCACCCATCACGCATATCACTCAGAGGCTCATCCAGTTTCAGAGACTTACAGGCAACTGATAGGCAGTATCAGGCCTTGAGGAGCACTGGTCTCTCTGCTAAACTGCCATAAGTCAGGGACGGAGGATAACCGAGATCTGCCTACAGCGCTGTTTCTTCTACTTATCTATAGATCCAGCATAGACAACAACCATAAGCGGATCACTTTGTAGTTCTCATCAGGTAGCCCTGAGCAATCAAAAGCAGCAGCTGATGTTGGCCTATGTGGGAGCCCCTCCCAAGGGATCACAAAACCAATGCATCTGGAGGCTGGCACCAGACCACAACAGAGCAACTCCTGACTAGCTCCAGTAGTGATACACACAAAGGGTGGTTGCAACAAGTACACAAGCTTCCTAGGGCAAATCCCACTCAGTGGGGTCAACCCACACACAACTCTTATCCTGAGGGTGCAGCCAATCCACTCAACTAGTCAGCCAGAACGTTAATACAACCTACTTATCTACTAACAACAATAAAGACTTGGTGACAACAGAAGATCACATACAACCCACACAAAGATCTTGTCCAGAGCTCCTGGCACAAGGGATCAGGGAGAGTGCGCCACTGGGCCACACAGGACACCTTCCACATTAGGCCATTTGGCCAAGGCTGAGAGACAAAACAAATATTCCTGACACATAGAAATGAACATAGAGAGGCTAATAAAATGAGAAAACAAACATGCTGTAAATGAAACAACAAGAGAAAACTACAGAAAATAAGCTAAATAAAATAGAGGCAAGCAACCTACCTGGGACAGAGTATAGAATAACGATTATAAGGATGCTCAACGAACTTATGGGGAGAATAGATGAGCACAATGAGAACCTCAACGGAGAGATAGTAAGCATTAAGAAGGACATAGAAACTATAAAAAAGAACCAGACAGAAATAAGGAATACAATAACTGAAATGAAGAATACACTAGAAGGATTCAACAGTAGATTGGACAAAACAGAAGATCAAATCAGTGAATTGGAATCAAAGTAGCTGAATACTCCCAATCAGAACAACAAAAAGAAAAAAAATTTAAGAGACCTCTGGGACAATATGAAGCATAAAAATATCCAAATCATAGGAGTACCTGAAGAGGAAGAGGGAGAGCAAGGGATTGAGACTCTATTTGAAAAAATAATGACAGAAAACTTCCCTAACCTGGCAAAGGAATTAGACATACAAGCTCAGGAAGCACAAAGAGTGCCAAACAAGAGGAATTCAAACAGACCAATTTAAACAGACCTACACCAAGACACATCATAATTAAAATGCCAAAGGTCAAAGACAAAGAAAGAATCTTAAAAGTAGCAAGAGAAAGGAAGCTGGTTACTTACAAGGGTACCCCCATAAGAATGTCTGCTGACTTTTCAATGGAAACTTTGCAGGCCAGAAGGGAATCACAAGAAATATTCAAAATTATGAAAAACAAGAATCTACAACCACAGATACGCTACCCAGCAAGGCTTTTGATTAAAATGAAATGTGAGATCAAGAGATTCCCAGACAGAAAAAAGCTTGTTGGTGATGAATTACCTTAAGGAATTCATCACCAACAAGCCAGCATTACAAGAAATGTTAAAGAGTCTTCTGTAAAAAGAGAAGGGGTAAAAAAGAAAATAGAAATAACAAATATGAATAATAAAATGACAATAACAATGTACCCATCAGTAATCACTTTAAATGTAAATGGATTAAATGTTCCAATAAAAAAACATAGGGTAACCGAATGGATAAGAAAACAAGACCCATGCACATGCTGTCTACAAAAGACCCACTTCAGATCAAACGACACTCACAGAAATGAAAAAAAAAAGCTGGGGTAGCAATACTTATATCAAATAAAAGATTTCAAAACAAAGGCTATGATAAGAGATAAAAAAAAAGGGGGGCATTACATAATAAAAAAGGGATCAATAAGTCAAGAGGACATAACCCTAGTAAACATATATGCACCCAACATAGGAGCACCTACATACATAAAGAAATTATTGACTGACATAAAAGGAGAGATCAATAGTAATACACTCATAGTAGGAGACTTTAACATCCCATTGACACCAATGGACAGATCTTTCAGGCAAAGAATCAACAGGAAACAATGGGCCTAAAAGACACACTAGAACAGATGGACTTAGTAGTTATTTTCAGAGCATTTTACCCCAAAGCAGCAAAATATACATTCTTCTCAAGTGTCCATGGAACATTTTCAAAGATAGACCACATGTTAGAACACAAATCAAGTCTCGATAAATTTAAGAAGATTGAAATCATATCAACCATCTTATCTGATCACAATGATATGAAACTAGATATCAACTACAAGAAAAAAAATGGGAAAATATACAAACCCATGGAGGCTAAATAGCATGCTACTAAACAATAAATGGGTTATTAATAAGATCAAGGGAGAAATCAAAAGATACCTAGAGACAAATGAAAATGAAAACACAATGACTCAAAATTTATGGGACACAGCAAAAGCAGTTCTAAGAGAGAAATTCATAGCAATACAAGACTACCTCAAGAAACAAGAAAAAGCTCAAATAAACAGTTAATAGAACTAGAAAAAGAACAGCAAACAAAGCTCAAAGTGAATAGAAGGAAGGAAACAATAACAATCAAAGCGGAAATAAATGAAATAGAGTCTAGAAAAACAATACAAAAGATGAATGAATCCAAGAGCTGGTTCTTTGAAAGGATAAACAAAATTGACAGACCCTTAGCCAGACTCTTCAAGGAAAAAAGAGATAGGATTCAAATAAATAAAATCAGAAATGAAAGAGGAGAAATAATCATGAATGCCACAGAAATACAATGGATCATAAGAAAATACTAAGAGAAATTATATGTCAACAAATTGGACAGTCTGGAATAAATGGACACATTCTTAGAAGCATACAATCTCCCAAGACTGAGTCAAGAAGAAACAAAAAATCTGAACCAACCAGTTACCACCAATGAAATTGAATCAGTAATCAAAAACCTCCCAGAAAACAAAAGTCTTGGACCAGATGGCTTCATAGGTGAATTTTACCAAACATTCAAAGAAGAATTATCACCTATCTTTCTCAAACTATTCCAATAAATTCAAGATGAGAGAAGGCTCCCTAACTCCTTTTATGAGGCCACAATTACCTTGATTCCAAAACCAGGCAAAGACATTACCAAAAAAAAAAAAAAGAAAAAGAAAAAGAAAACTATAAGTTGATATCACTTATGAACACTGATGAAAAATCCTCAATAAAATCTCAATAAAGTAATAGCAAACCTAATTCAGCAATACATTAAAAATATCATACACCATGATCAGGTTGGATTTTTTTCCTCGGATGCAAAGTTGGTTCAATATCTGCAAATCAATTAATGTGATACACCACATTAACAAATCAAAAGATAAAAACCATATGATCATATCAATAGATGCAGAAAAAGCATTTGACGAAATCTAGCATCCATTTCAGCAAAGTGGGAATAGAGGGAACATACCTCAACATAATAAAGGCCATATATGACAAACCTACAGCTAACATCATACTCAATGGGGAAAGGCTAAAAGCATTTTCTTTAAGATCAGGAACAAGACAAGAATGCCCACTTTCACCACTCCTCCTCAATATTGTATTGGAAGTCTTAGCCTCAGCAATAAGACGAGAAAGAGCAATAAAAGACATCCGAATTGGAAGAAAGAAGTAAAACTCTTGTTATTTGCTGATGACATGATACTATATATAAAGGACTGTAAAGATTCCACCAAAAAACTGTTAGAACTGATCAATGAATTCAGTAAAGTAGCAGGTTACAAAATAAATGTTCAGAAGTCAGTGGCATTTTTATACACCAATGATGAACTTTCAGAAAGAGAAATTAAGAAAACAATCTCATTTACAATTGCGTCAAAACCTATAAAATACCTGGGAATCAAATTAACCAAGAAGGTAGAAGACTTGTTTTCAGAAAATTATAAGTCATTGAAAAAAGAAATTGAAGAATAATACAAATGTAATACAAATAAATGAAAGCATATACCCTTTTCATGGGTAGGAAGAATCAACATTGTTAGAATGGCCATACTACGCAAAGCAATCTATAGATTCAATGCAATCTATATCAAAATACCAATGGCATTTTTCAGAGAGCTAGAACAAATAATCCTAAAATTTACATGGAGCCATAAAAAACCCCGAATAGCTATAGCAATCTTGAGAAAGAACAACGAAGTTGGAGGTATCACACTACCTGATATCAAACTATACTACAAGGCTACAGTAATCAAAACAGCATGGTACTGACATAAAAATAAATACATTGATCAATGGAACAGAATAGAGAGCCCTCGAAATAAATCCACGCCTATACGCTCATTTAATATATGACAAAGGAGGTAAGACAATGGAGTAAAGACAGTCTCTTCAATAAATGGTGTTGGGAAAACTGACAGATACATGTAAAAAAAAGAAGCTGGACCATCTTCTTACACCGTATACAAGAATAGACTCAAAATGTATTAAAGGCTTAAATGTAAGACCCTAAACCATAAAAGTTTTAGAAGAAAACATAGGCAGTAAACTCTCTGATATTACTAACAGGAATTTCTTTTCAGATTTATCTCCTCAGGCAAGGGAAACAAAAGAAAAAATAAACAAACGGGACTACATCAAAGTAAAAAGTTTTGTACAGCAAAGGAAACCATCAACAAAACAAAAACACAACTGACTGTTTGGGAGAAGATATTTGCTAATGATACATCTGATAAGGGGTTAATATCCAAAATTTATAAAGAACTTATACAACTCAACAGCAAAAGAACAAACTATCCAATTAAAAAATGGGCAGAAGACCTGAACAGATACTTATCCACAGAGGAAATACAGATGGCTAACAGATATATGAAAAGATGCTCAAGGTTGCTAATCATCAGAGAAATGCAAATTAAGACCACAATGAGTTATCACCTCACACCTGTCAGAATGGCTATCATCGATAAATCAAAAAACAGCAAGTGTTGGCAAGGATGCAGAGAAAAGGGAACCCTCATACACTGTTGGTGGGATAGCCAATTGGTACAGCTACTATGGAAAACAGTCTGGAGGTTTCTCAAAAAATTAAAAATGGATATACCTTTTGACCCAGCAATTGCACTTCTGGGTATTTATCCAAAGAAAACCAAAACAATAATTTATAAAGGTCTATGCACTCCAATATTCATGGCAACAAAATTTACAATAGCCAAGATAATGGAAGCAACCTAAATGCCATCAACAGACAATTGGATAAAGAAATTATGGTTCATATATACAATAGAACATTACTCAGCCATTAAAAAAAAAAATGAAATCCTACCATTTGCAATGACATGGATGGACCTAGAGGTTATTATGCTGAATGAAATGTCAGACAGAGAAAGATAAATACCATATGATTTCACTTATATGTGGAATCTAAGGAAAAAGAACAAACTAATCAAAAACAGACTCACAAATATAGTAGACAATTTGGTGATAGACAGAGAGGAGGGGTTGGGGGCCTGGGAGAATGGGGTGAAGGATTAAAGAAGTACAAATTAGTAGTTGATAGTTGGGCACGAGTTGATAGGGGAGCACGGCACAGGAAATGTAGTTAGCATTAATATGATGGCTAAGTGGAGGGCCAGGGGAGGGAGGGTGCAATTGGGGGAATTGTTTTATGAACAATATAGATGTCTAACCAATATACTAGAAACTAATTTAAATAAATAAATTTATTAAATAATAATTATAATAATTAATAATAATAATCCCTCCTACCCCCCAGAAATTTAAAAACAAAATTATCTAAAGTAATCTTGGGTCAAAATGGAAATCAATGACCCAAGTGAAGAATAACTGGAAAGCAAAGTGCACAAAAGTAGTATTTTAAAGCTTCCTCACACTGCTTCTCTGGAAACTACTAGAGGTGCTGACACACAAGATGAGGCAGTGAACCAAGAAGGCGGGTGGTTCCAGAAAACAGGGAGTCCAAAATGGGGGCAGACCAACGAGAGTCCCCAGGACATCAGCTATGTATGATCTTTGAGAGCAAGGAATCCACAGGGCATGTAGGGATGTGTCCAGGAAGACACACAAAATTTATAGACCAAATATCGAAGGGAAAAAGATGAATCTACATGGGTACATGTGATGTTAGTAAACCACAAAGAGGTAAATTAAGAATAAAGGAAACAGAAATTTGACTGCACCTTTGAAATTTGAGAACACAAAACAAAGATGAGCTCAGTAGAACCAGAGGGAAGCTGAGTATAGAAAATGGTAAGGTCAGAACAGTCACCACAGGCCAGAGATGCTGAAGATTGGAGGCCATGGGAAACTTTTGGGGTGTCCTGGGAGCATCCAACCTACAACTCAAAAATATTTGACTTTCAAGGAAAAAAAAAAAAGAAAGAACAACGTACCGCCGATGGAATCCGAAATGATTTGGCAAGTTAATTCCCGATGCCTGTGGTCTTTTCTTCTCAAGAGGCTTGGAACTGAAAAGACATATACTGAAAAGCTAAACAATTATCAAAGTAAATTTAATCAGACCCCTACCTTAGTCCACATCATAAACTAGTCAAGAAACAACTCAACCAGTTGGAAGCAGTCGTCTCCTCCTATGGGACCTCCTCAAACACATTCACCCAAAACCTGATCTGATCAACTCCTATACAAATTCCAATTTTAAAAACATTTTTAAAAATCAATCCAACCTATTTCCAAAGGACATTTTAAAAATCTCATGCAAGTAAAAAACTCTTTCATCTTTCGGTGCAGAACCAAAGAACCAAACCGAACTGTTAAAATCGGGCCCACAAAGCAAAAGTGTCCTCCACTCTAGGGTGTGTCCAAGTTCCAATATCCAAGGCTCTTCCTGATATTCTCAAAATGAAACCAGCAAGCCAGTTAGGTCCCACCCTACTCTAGGTCTTGCATTTCAATACTTGTTACATAACCGATGCCTACAGACTTAGCAACTTTTGAAACTCCCACCTTCCTCACTAGCATCCTAGCAGAGTCTCTCTTCCTGTCCTTTGATTTTTCTTCATTTTCTACCTCAGGACTCTTGAACTTACTGTCTTAAAATTTTTTCCTCCAGGTCCTCACACAATTCATCTGTTCTCTTTCCATAAATGTTTGCTCAAAAATTCACTTTGCCAGAAAATGTCTGATTCAATTATTTACCTCAAAACCACCCAAGTCTCTTCCATCTCCTAAGTATTCAGGCTTTTTTTTGCTTTTTTTTTTTTCTCTAACTTCTGGGTTGGATGCCTAGCCCACCATTACTAACATTCATGTTTTAAGTGCCTTAGTGCAATGTTTTAGGTTATTTCATTTAGGCCATGTACGCTTTCTTAAAATGTCTCCTTATAGTTTTGGTTCTTAAAATGAATCCTTATGATTTCAGTTCTGTTGTGATTAACATTATACTTTCAAACCTGTTGATGTCATCAAATAAACAGGTGCCAGTGTTTGAGGAGCATATTTATTAAATTGGAAAAACAGTGCTAATGAATGAAATGGTTCACAAAAGATCTGTGCCATTAGCATATGTGGCTAGACACGACTAAATTAAAAATAAGTTAAAAATTCAGCTCCTGTCATACTAGTGACACTAGCCACATTTCTAGCACTTAGTAGTCAGTTGTAGTTTGTGGCTACTATATTGGATAGCACGATATCAAATATTTTCATCAGCACAGAAATTTCTATTGGATACTACTGATCTAAAATATCCAATTTAAAAATATATCTCATATGTCATCATACGTGTTTCTGCATATATAAATTTTATAGATTTTCTATTATATAATATGGATTTAAATTTTTATAGAATGAAACTATTAATTGGGTATGAAATGTTAAAATATTAAATATTTAAAATTAGCACATTATTTGAAGAAAACTTTGGCCACATTGTTTACTTTTTTAAATATCTTACTTCATAACACCTGTTTAATTTTAAAGTACCTTGTCATATGGTCCAGCGATCCCACTTCTGAGTATATACTCCAAAGAAGTGAAAACAGGGACTCAAACAGATATTTGTACATACATGTTTATAGCAGCATTATTCACAATAGGTGAAAACAACCCAAGTGTTATGTGATACATACAAATATATATATTGTATATATCCACACAATGGAATATTCAGGCTTCAAAAGGAATAGAATTCTGACACTTGCTACAAGTAAACCTTGAAGACATTATTCTAAGTGAAATAAACCAGCTGAAGGTATGTTTTGAAGGGTATGTTCCCAGGATGAGTAAGAGAGGCTGATGACATCAAATACACTGAATTTATCTTTTTGGTCTATCCAGTTCTGGCTTCACAGAAATAAGACAGTTGCTAGTAAGATTGGTGCCATTTTGTGTAGTTTCTATACCTAAGGAGGAAAGATAAGGGGGGAAAAATCAAAGAAGCCACTTTATAGATACAAACATGGAAGTAAACTCTTTCCCACCTTTCCAGTCCAACATAAAACCTACTACCTCCTGGCAAAGCCATGCACTGGCCAGCCCCTGGCAGAACACACCTGAGCATTCATTTCTTCATTGACTTACTCATACCTCTCACAAAAGTTTATTGATTGTTTACTGTGTACCAGGCACTGGGAAGGCATGTGGTGAACAAAATTCACATTCTAATGGGGTTCCTAGACTCTCCAGGTAGAAAAGTGGGCACTGGAATTGGGAGGACCTGGACTTGGGAAGAGTCTTCAGGGACTGCAATTATCCCTGAGACTCTATGGAGCCTGATAAGGCATATAAGTTGGAATCTTTCATCACCAAGAGGAAGTTGGAAGGATTGGGCACTCAGAAGTCTCTGCTTTTAGCTAAATTGAGAACAGGCTGATTACTTTGAACTCTCTCATCTCAGAAATCTTGATCTGGGTCTTGTTTCTGTTCCAAGAGCTCATCAAATTCTCTTTTTCTCCCGACACTAAATCTGGATCTCCGATTTTGAAACCAAACCTAATGGATAAAACAAAAAAAATTTGTTAAAGCAGTTGAAGGCATGGAAGCCTCATCATTGCTTTTTTCAGAAAGAAAAGGGGAGAGAGAGGTGGTTCATTGTGGGCCTAATTCCAAAATTATTGATATTCCGTGACTTCTGGAAAAGTCTATCAATTCTGAAGATAAAGCTCAAAACAGCTAGTACCTTCATGGTCTAGTGATGGGTTTCAGTTCATATTCTGAAAGTCCTCATGATCTCTCATTATAAGTGCTGGTCTAGCTTTAAAGTGCCACACCTATATTGCAGCTTTTCCATCTTCCTTTCTCTCAAAAATGCTATTTTTTTTTTTTACTTAACCCAGGATAGAGTAATATCTGTCTAGGAAGATATTTTCTGTCCCACAAGACACAATTGCTACTCTTGTGCCCACAAATTATATATACATATGCATAGTAGGTGTACATATTAATACACTATACTATTTTGTAAACACTTGTATATTTATATATCACATACAGGCACCTACTCCACACCACTGACAGAATTATATTCCATTTTAGGATTGATTTAGCAGCAGTGAATCCTTAGGCTAAATGTTTGTGTGGGGGTTTTTTGGGGGGTGGTCTATTTATTTTATTATTTATTCATTTATTTATTTATTTATTTATTTTAGATTTTTAAATTTTTAATTATAGTCGACATACAATATTCTATTAGTTTCCATTGTACAATACAGCGATTTAACATTTATATACCTTACAAAGTGCTCACCACAAGAAGTCTAGTAACCATCTGTCGCTGTACATAGTTATTATATTATTGACTCTATTCCCTATGCTATATGTTACATTCCCCTGACTTATTTTATAACTGGAGGTTTTTAGTCCTCTTCCCCTTTTCTGTCCATCCCCTATCCTGTCTCTCTGGCAATCATCAATTTGTTCTCAGGATCTACTGAAGTTGTTTCTGTTTAGTTTTGTTTGTTGTTTTTCAGAGTTGAGCTAAAATTTAAATCTCTAAAGTAGATGTATAATTTGAACCTCAGGATAATTAGAAAGGCTGAAGTGCCTGGCTCATATCCATCATTCATTCAATAAATTCTTCAGTGTCATGTGCCAGTCACCGTTCAGAGAGTAATTAATACAACATTGACTATGACAGAAAAGAACTAAAGAAAGTAAGAGAGCAGATCATGTGGGTTCCTGGGGGTAAAATATACCAGATGGAAAAAACAGCTTCCGAAAGTCCCTGGAGTGGGCATGTGCCCGGCATGCTGATGAACAAACAGTTCAAGGCTGGCGTGGCTTCCCTTCTCATTATCTCCATTCTTGGGAGAGGAAACAGTCAAATTCCTTATCACTTACTTGGACTCTTGACTCTGGAACTCCAATTTCCTTAGCAAGTTGCTCTCTGGAATCAATCCCAGGATAAGGGTTGTTCGTAAATGCTGTGATGAGGGTGTATAGCTGGAAGGAAGTGTAGCTGGTACGACACCGTCTATCTCCTCTACCTAGGAAAAGAGTAAGATTGTGGGTCAAGGAATATTTCAGAGATCAGTTTACATATTCCAAGAAGGAACCCCCGTGTCTCATCATCTGCATCTAATTTGGAACCTGTGCCTCTTCTTGATAGGGCCTTATTCCAGCCTATTCCAGGAGGAGGTTTCTAGAGAAAATGCAGTGTATGTATGGGTTGTTGGACTTCCATGGAAAGAGGGTATTCAGGGGAAATTCATAGAAGGTTCATGGACCATATGGGGAAGAATTCCTAGGGGTCATGCTGAACCGTTTGCCAGGACAAGACCCTGACCAGGAGACTCTGAGGGAGAGAACATTCTTTTCCCACTCAGAGTGGTAGTTGGTTCCACTACTTAAGAGAGGTGCTTAGATACCCAACGGGCTCTGCTGGGGGACAGGACTGGAGCAGGCTATTTACTATGAATCTTGTCTTCAGAGAAATCTTGGTTTTGGCTTGCTTCAGAGTCCTTCTCAGGTTCTGATCCTTTCTGAACTCGGTGCCTAGCTCTTCGATTCTGAAACCAAACCTAAGTAAGGAAGAGAAAACGAGAGGATTAAACATGTTTGTGTCATCTCAACCCCATCGCTGCCTTTCTCCAAAGGGAGTCATTCTTACCAGACCTAATTTAGGATTATTACTGATACTTGTCCCATTCGACTGAGTGTCAGGTCAAAGCTTGGCATTTAGCCCCTTCACAATCTGGTCCTGGCATAATTTGCTATAATCTTTATAAGCTAGTAAATAGGTATTGCGATTATTATGCATTTAACAAACAGTTCAAAGAATAACTTCGCTAGATTTAAAACAGAAAGCAACAAATAAACAACAAACAAACTCATAGGACTTGGGGTGGTGAGCACACAGTGGAGTGTACAGATGTGGTATTATAAAGTTGTACACCTGAAATTTATACAATGTTATTAACCAATGTCATCCCAACACATTAAAAAAAAGAACCAGCTCAACTATTCTCTCTTCTTGGAATGTGTACCTGCACACTTCCTCCCCACTCCTGTGAGCTCTTTCATCCTCAGTGTCCATATTTGTGAAGTGAAAACTAAGAGCAACATTCTTATGAGTTCATTCTGTATTGCGCCCTCAGCACAGCACACTGGTATGTAATATGTGCTCAATTAATGGTCCCCCTGCCTTCCTTTCTACTTCTTGTCTTGGAGATGTCTTGTAACTTACCTGGATTCTAGACTCTTCAGTGTTGATTTCTAAAGCAAGCTTTTGTTTGGTGGCATAACCTGGGTAAGGTTTTTGGTTGAATGCTTTGATGAGGATTTTCAACTGATCTTCCGTGAATTTGGTCCGGCTTCGTCTATGATTCATCGCTGTGGTCTCTGTAGAGTATTTTTAAAAACATTTTTGGGACTAATCCTTTGTGTCTGCTATTGAGAGCAATGGAATCCACCAGAACCCACCAGGAAAGAAATCTCATGTGATAAACACACAAGGATGATTATTGAACTTCTCTAGCTGATTTGAATGCCTTGACCTGGGGCAGGGGGTGGGGGGTAGTCAAGGTCTTGTTTTCAAAAACCATGAAAAGTTGCTGTGTTCTGTTCATAAGGATTAGGAACAACATGTGTCAAGAAAATGCATGCAGTATGTCATTAAAATGATGAAGACCTGAACCCATAGAAATGAGGAGTATGTGATACAGGTACCATTAATTCTTTTCCAGTGTTTCTGGTTAAAATTCCCTGGTGCATATTGATTTATTTTGAAGTTTATTGCTCTTAACAGCAGACACACAAGATCAGTTCCCAAAGTATTTTTTAAAACACTATGGGGAGAACAAAATTAATTTAAAAAGGAATTCCATACTCTCAGCAGAATTTTCAAATAGGGAATAAACACTACATTACATGATTTTAGATATGAGACACCTCTTTGAAGTAGCCAAATCTGGAAAGCCATATGTTCATTTTTAGAACATATGATTTTGTAGCAGAATTAGACTTAGTGAGTTACAGGGGATGTCAGAGATTCAGTTGGAAGCATAGAGCTGTGCCCATAGGTAGAGATTTTGATGTACGGAGTTGCTTTGATTGGCACCTCATAAAAAAACAAGTTCAATATTACTTCTTTTCTATCTCTGGTACAGTTTCGCAACATTTTTCAGGTCACTCTCAGAAAAGCCAAAATCCACATTTATGCAAAAGGAAAATCCAGTGAAAACTGCAGCATGGCTACCCATTACATTCTTTCAGCAAAGTAAAGAATTACGAATTCCTTTGGATTCCGGTCTGTAAGGATGCTTTTTTGCTTGATCTTTGAGTGTTGGTTCCTCTTGAACACCTAAATCTGCAATTGCATACCAGTCCACCACCCCCTGGTCTATTGTATTTCATTGAAAGGGGAAGGTTAACTTTAACATCACCCATTGATTCTCTTGAATCTTATCAATCAGGCCCTTGTCGGTATCTCTGACCTCATCACATATGCTGATCTACTTGACTTTACACCCTGGACTAAGTGTATACTCCAGCCATCACGCCTAACTTCTTTCTCTCCCCCAAGCAAATCAGCTTCTTCCTACATCAGAGCTCGGTGCTTGTTCTTCTTTTCCTTCAAACTCTTTCCCCAGTGATGGACTAGCTTGCTCCTTTACATCACTCAGACCTCAACTTGAGCACTGTCTTCTCAGAGTCCTTGCCTGTCCCACTAGTCTAAGATAGCCCACACTCCACATCATGCTATCTGGCTTCACCCTGTCTTATTTCCTTCACTGGTCTCATCACCATCTAAAATAATCTTCTACATGTTTACCTGTTTCTGTCTCTTTTCCCTCTCTGGTATGAAGTTCCACAAGACATGTTTGTCTATCTTGTTCACTATGAAATTCCTAGTTGATAGAATTAGGACCCCTCCATGATTTATGAGACCCAGTGCAAATATTCCAAGAAAATTATATTCTAATAGGAATTCTAGGCCCCTTGCTCAACATGTGTTAATAATTTCAAGATAACAATAGCACAACATTAAACCAAACACAAATCCCCTCTAAGCCCAGGGCCCAGGACAACCGTGCCTGGCACAATAATATTTACGCCAACATTAAGTTTGAATTATTGAAAATACTCTCTGACCAAAAAAAAAA